>NW_017536407.1:200595-241634 GCF_001853355.1 Bactrocera latifrons | reverse complement strand
TTCACATATTCTAGAACAAATCTTCAGTTTTTGTTTCAAAGTAGACTTCTTGTGAGCCAATAGAATAATATTAATAAAAAATTTTAATCTCAGAAAAAAAATTTTAAGGTCAGAAAAAAATTTTTTTTTGATTAAATAAATTCCAACAGCTTAATTTTTGTTTTAATAACTATTTTAAAAGAGAATCTGTGAACTAAAGTTGATAAGATTAAAATATTGCAGACAAATTTTCATCAAAAACTTTACAAACAAACAAGCCTTCAATATTGGCACTGTATACAATAAATAAATCTGAACAATGTACATTTCAATAAAATTAAATAATTTTTATTCACGATTCCCTAAAATTGAWATCTAACCCCACAAAAAGTTCATATTAGTCAAAGTCACACATTCATCTACATATTCACAACTACTTAGCATCAATCATTGAATGAAACAATAAAGATTGCCAGCTTTCGACTTCATCATTATTGTTTTGCGCGCAATCAATCACTTTGCGTAACAGTAAAACAAATTGTTACCTTCCGACCCGCACAGTTCTTTAAACATTCATTTACTTGCCTGTTTCTCTCCCTTAATCCACCTCTACTGTATTTTTCAAAATATATCTGCCGCAACACTGAATAGGCATTTGCGAAACAACAAAAAACAAAACAGTAAATATAATTCAATTCAACAATAGGAAGTAAGACATGCGGATAACCCTTTGCTTTTGTGCCATTGTACAGCAGAATTTCTTTGTGGTCTATATTTATCATGCCCGCCAATGTTGCGCATGTGTCAGCATGTCTGAGCAGAGCATACTTATAGGGGCCAAAGAACAAAGCCGTCGCCTGCATTAAAGGATTTTCGCGTATGCACGTGTGTGCTCCACAATGTCATAATGTGAAAGCGGCGTCGTTTAAGCGTGTAAAGGATTTGCTTTCGGTATGTGAAGGCATATATTTATATATGCATATACTACACATATAGTAAGCTAAGCCCCCATAAATATATACATAACTGCATGTTTGCTCGTGTATAATCCATTTCGCGTTTTCCGCTCACAATGCCATTTGTTTCACATTTTTTATGCTAATAAATAATTTTCAGACGTAACTATATATATGTATAAGTGCGTGTGTGCATATGTGTGATTGATTTAGGCGGAAATTGTGCACACGAGCGTGAGTCAGTGACGACTCGCAGATATTCACAGCGCAAGTACGCACAGATGTCAGAGTGTGAGTCAGAGTGCGGTGAATACGATTTATAAAAGTGAAAAATGAAGCTGACTCTGATAATGGAAAATATGGAGTTGAAATGTTGGGTTTGACCTACCAGACAGTAACTTAATGGATTATAAATTTTATTTTGAAGAGGAGCGTATAATCGCATATAATTTCTTTATTCTTTCTATAGCTGGTGAAATTGAAGTAAATTATCTTTAAATCAAAACTTCTGATTACAAAAAGTTGTTTGAGATTTTCCAAAAAGCTTAAATTAACAGGCCAATTGAAAAGCTACCGACATGACACATCTATGGCGCTAACAAAATTAAATCCATATAGTTTTTAGTTGGTCCTAACTTTCGACAGGGGAGCGTACAAATTTGAAAGCATATAAGATTATTATCTTGTGAATTACATCATTGTGAGTGAATCAACTTTAGCCATTGTGAAAAAATTGACAAAAAGGTATTTGGCGTGTCGATGAAATATAATATTACTTCTGAAGGAAAAAAACTAAGTTGAAGCAAACAATTGGCTTGATGATCAGTTTCCCTATTTTTCTTCTTCTTTATTGGCGTAGACGCTGCTTACACAGTTATAGCCGAGTTTATAACAGTGCACTAATCGTACTTCCTTTTCCCTGTTTGGCGCCAATTGGATATTCCAACCATATTGGATATTCTCTTCACTACCAGGTTTTTCCGAGCGGAGTGTTTTCATCCATTCGGACGACATGACATAGTCAGCGTATGTCTTTTAATTCGCTGAACTATGTCAATGTCGTCGTATAGTCATACAGCTCATCGTTCCATCGCAAAGGTCCATGAATCTTACGCTGAACCTTTCTCACGAAAACACTTAACGTTGACTCAGCAGATGCTGTCATCATCCATGCAAGACGATGAGTGTCTTGTAGAATTTGGTGTTTGTTCGTCGAAAGAAGACCTTACTTCTCAATTGTCTACACGGTCCGAAGTAGCACCTGTTGAACACTGTCCTATGAAAATCAACTACCAACCATTCGTATGTTAAGTTTAGACGTAGTGAAATGAGCTTAGAAGACGATGAAACATCAAAAAAGTCCACAAAATGGTTTTGGATGACCGTAAATTGACGTAGTTCGAGAGAGCAGTCACTCTAAAGATATCAACTAAATGTGTACATCATATAATTCACGAATATTTGGGTATGAGAAAGCTATGGGAAAAGTGAGTGATGCTCGAGCTCACTTTTAACCAATTTGACCAAAAAAAAAAAAAAAAAAAAAAAAAAAAAAAAAAAAAAAAAAAAAAAAAAAAAAAAAAAAAAAAAAAAAAAAAAAAAAACGACGAGCTGATGGTCGGCTGGCAAGTTATGACTAATTTGAATCACCGAAAAGATTCCCGCATTTGAAGGAAAAGAAAGTTATATTTCGCAACAGACAACCACTATGTCAAAAATCAGTGAAAACGGTGATAAAAATCTGTGAATTAGGCTTCCAATTGCTTTCGCATCTACTGTATTATACCGAACTGGTCTCCAATTTCCAGTTCTCAAATGAAGAGGTAATTTGCGGATATGAGGCTTATTTTAAAGCAAAGGACAAATCGTACTACCAAAATATTATCGAAAATTTGGAAGGTCGCTGTGATCAGTGCAGCTATGTTGAACACAAAAAAAAAAAATCGAGTTTTTACAAAAACATGAAAGTAGGGCGAGACTTTTCAATTGTGCTGATCTGTAAATAAATAAATTTGTCTCTATTTTGATTAACCAATTGGATTGATAGCTTTATTTTATTGTGACCCGATCTGAACCACATGCTCGGAGTTTATATTAATGCCTGGGAAAGTAATCCATGCCGATATCTTTTCAAATAAAAAAGTTTTCCACACAGGAACTAGTATTGGAAGGTTCAGTTTGTATGGCAATTATATGCTACCTACAGTTTCCACAAAATTTTTCCACTCAAGTGTCGCATTTTAACGTTAAAACGCTCCTAAACTCAGTACTGCACTTCTATGAAAATATTTTGAGACGTTTATTTTGCTTCCTGCTCCTTCGCATGGCTGCAGCTTGTTGTCATTACTTTCTTTGCTTGACTTTAAGTGCTTCAGCAGTTCAACAAGAAGCACTGAGGACCGCAGCTGGACAGCGCTGGGGCTACCATCAATGTATGGCGGTATGAATATGCAAACGTACGCAACAACAATTACAATAATTTGAGCAACAAATCATGGGCACTTTGAAATGCAAAATGAAGACGCTTGAAGTGCCACTAAAAGTGCACAAAGCTGATTTTCAATGCGACGGTTTTGCTGTRCTTATTCTTATTCAGTTATTTCAAGACAGAATGTATTTTTCATTTTGAACGCAGTCCATGGAGTGTGTGGTGGCTAAGATAAGAGAATAGTTATGAGTTTTAATGAAAGAGAAAAAAGAAGGTTTATTTTATGAAATGCAGTGCTTTTTCTCATGGTATGGGTTTGAGGAAAGAAGAAAATATAAATTGRAGTTTAATTTCATAAAGTTCTGAATGGTTTCGGATWTGCGCGCRTAAATGTAGGCAACACTWTTTATGTGGGTAGACTGGGGTYTACAYACGCGCMAAAAAGTATGCTAKCTTTTTGGCCGATWTTTTTATAGGTTSTTGGRTTAAGAATATGATAAAAAGTAGATGACGTCCTTATTCATAGCTTTTTGGGAACTTACATAATACAAACAATTTTAACTTTTTTTCAAGAACTTCATTTCGAAATTCACGTTCAAATATTTCGATGTTGTAGGGTAACTTCGAAAAAACGAACACAAACTGCCGAAAAAGTGATTTGGTCAATTACCCACAAAAGAWGTCGATTTTGCCGTCTGGTKTTAAGAAATTTTATTGAGTTAGTAWMCGGTTAGCATTTTACTATTTGCARCATCAACTTTCTCAGACCRTGTCGTAAGTGATTAAGCTGCTCATTTGTCGAAACCGCTGACATTGGATCACTTCAKCATATCRCTACYATACAAACTCCATGTCCTAGGTTASCTGTGAATAACAAATCAGCAGCCTTCGACCAAGAAGCACAACACATATGACGAAGYATAAAATCGAGCAACGAGTTAGCACCACGATTTTGACAAACGATTTGGAAACGTAGAATTTTGGCTGACTGCAGTAACATTCTGTTACTCCAGCAAGCAAGAGCGGTATGAAAATATTTTTATTTGTGAAGGAATTTATTTCTTAGATGCAACTGAAGTTAATGTTTGCGCTTTGTTTTTTGTTAGTTTAAAAAAAAAAAAAAATATAGTGTTTCATTCACAACAAATTGAACTTCGAATTCTGCTATTTTGGGTATCACCAATTTCTCGATCAACCTTTCTTGGAGTTCAGTTTAGACACCCATCAATTTTACCCACGCATTTACTTTACTCTCATTTGATGAAATTTGCAAACAATACCATACTTTAATTCAAWTTAATCTCATCAATAAACCAAAACAAAACAAAATAAAGGTTGTGCTAGTTAAAAGTTTGCATCATTGTTTGCATTAGTTATTCGCATTTATTTGTTATTTGTTTTTCATTTGTCCGACCATCACAACAATCTGCCAGGGTCAATAGGCCGCCACTCGGCCAGGTTAATGCAGTCGGATTGCAGCGGTTGGAGGTCGTTGCGGTCGTTCGTTATCCCCGAACAGCTGTTGCCCAAAACTTTTCAATTTATTTGCACTTCATTTCGAACTTTTTCTTTTCATTAAAGCAGCAACAAATAATGCAAAAGTTGGTGGAACAAGTCTCCGTTTTTCCCGCCGTCCGATTGATTTTCATTTACTCGTGGTCCACGCTTTAATTTTCAGTTTTTGCAGGAAAAGAAAAGGTGCATGCCGCAGGTTGTTAGTGTTGAAAAATGTGTTATCTTGTTATCTCGTTTTTTTCTTCAATTATTGCGCACTTTTTGTTGCAACAAACGATTAATGCAGGTGAGAAGTTTTAAATTGTTACCGATTATATTATTGCCAGTTTTGTTGTTATAAATTTTTTTTTTTTTTGCGTAATTGCCTTGTTATTTGACAACATAATTATGGCTACATTAATTTATTTGCCTGAAGGAAAAAATCGTTTTAATTTAATGACGCAACACCAACAATTAGCATATGGCTACTAAATAATAAATACGTGATGCTGCCAAAGCAGCATACAACTCATATACAAAAGCAATTATCTAGAATAAGAGCATTAGAATTTGTACAGCATACCAAAGACCTACTCAAAGGTTCATACATAGATATTTGTACGTGTGTTTATATAATATGTAAAGTATCAATTGAGCTCAGCACGTATCAGAGTCGTTTTTTTAGTTGAGCGGCTTTGGCTGATTACTATTAGTTTCTATTTATAGTTGACTCAGATATAATTAGAAAACGTATATTTAATTTGCTTCGAAGTTTGGAAGACTAAAAAGGAAAGGTCCGATGATTCGCAACGCAATTATTTATAAAAAAAAGACGAAAAGAAAGGACGCAAGGCGGATTCTCTGATAATTGCATACGAAAAGTTTGGAACAAACTGAACCTGCACTGCGGTACAGTGAAAAGACGTGAACACAATTTATATGCCCGAAGTCCTCGAAAGGTACCGTTAATAAAAAAAAAAWTATGTAGCACGACGTCTTAAATTCGCTAAAGCACACTTAAGTTGACCGATTGAGAAATGGCGCAACATTTTGTGGACTGACGAGTCGAAAATGGTTCTATACGACGGTAAATAGTCCCGTCAGTACGTAATGTGCCCCCCTGAAAATGATTAGACAGGTCTGTTAGTTAGTATATACACAAACCAGTGCCACAGTTTTCAAGATATTGATCTGACATTTTGTACACGTCATTTTCGTCCCAAAAAGCTACTCCCTTGTCGAAATCGCCGCTATCGGATCACTATAGCATATAGCTGTCGTACAAATTTACTGATCCAAAACTAATTCTTATATGGTATGACTGTTATTTGACACACTATCTTTAATAAATTTGGCACAGATTTTTTTCAATGCATTGCTAGAATCTACGAATATATAACTTAAATCTRATTTCCATAGCATATAGCTAGTTGGCATTCCAAGTAGTAGTAGTATATGTTATAAAATCAAAATCAAGATAAATGCATCATAAAAAAAACTTATGCCTTACTAACTAACTTTAATTTGCGTCGAATGTTGTTTACTCACGCATCGAAAACGTGGCTAGAAAGAAATAGAAAAACATTTTCCATTGGATGCAAATCGCTTTCCGATTACGTTTTCGGATTTAATAATAGATTCAAATGATATAATAAATGCACCTGAGAAGTGTGTTAAGCAGCGGTAGTTAACTTTTTTTTCTTATCTTATCTAACTTACTTGATAATTACGCATAATTAAATTAATAATAATGAGATTATGCCATTTAAATCGATCGAATTATACGAGTACTTTGCACTGATATGCTCGCAGCAGTCCGAGGTACAGCGCATGGTGTTCAGCATTGTACAAAATAAAACGAAAATGTTACAAATTGATATTTTTAGATTAAAAATATAAGGTCTATATAAATTGCCTTTACAAATTTGTGTAGCAGTATGAATAAGAGAACAGAGAACAGAGAAGTACTGGGTTGTGTGAAGAGAAATAAACTTATTAGCTGTATCGATACGTCGGTCATTAGAGATTAGTGAAACGAACAAATTATAAAACTGTTCGAGAAGTCTGACAGTAGTTTTTCGTTTGTTTTTAAAACCAGTGAAAAAACATTGACGAAAGCGGTACGTTGGAAATCAGTTTCTAAGAAGAAAGCAGCAATCTAGGTTAGTAAGCAGAGAAAAGGCGTATCGAATACCGCTCTTATTAGAGGGTTAAAGACTGCATGTTAACTTTACTCGTATGACCGATGTCAATGATCAGTTTTGTATCGAGCCGTTTGAAGTCTGTTGGATGCGTCTCCCTRTAGTTATGGGAATTTTGGTATACATAGTTATGAAAACTTCAACATATTTATGAAAGTTTTCAATTTTTTTCCGATTACTACACATGAATTTATCTGAAGTTCTCATTATTTCTTTTCTCAGCATTTCTTTTATCGCTAGATGACGTTTAATTCTGTCAACATGAAACTTTAGACTGCTTAAAAAACGTAACTAAAATACAGTCATAAATATATTATAAATAGGTTCAATAATCACTTCCGGGATTACTTTTTTCTTGATAGGCATTGTTTTAAAAAAGTGTAAGAAAGAAGTGTAGGAAAGAGGAGGCTATATATTACTTATTCTTTAAGATAAGAGCGAGAAGAAAAAACGTCATTCGGAGCGCTCGGAGTGCACACCTCAAACTTTAAACGCGTTTTTCTCAAAACACCCTTTTTTTTAACTGGCGGAGATGATTCTGGTCGAACTGCTCAACCGATTTGCTTAATTTTTTTTTTTTTTTTAATTTTCACAAAACGCCTGGCTATCGTCCCTATCTTTTTTTATAAGGGATTGACAATGTTATGACAAAATTTTTGTAAAAAACATGATGAAAAATTACCAAAAAAAAAAAAAACGTTAATTACTTCTTTATTTACAAAATTTGTTTATGATTCTAGTAGGGAGGATAACCATTTACGTATTTTTTAAGAATATCCAAACATGAGAAATCGTGTCCGCTAGTGAAAAAACGCTTCTCATTCACCTAGCCATTTCTCCGATAAATATTTGGTATCAAAAAAATTCCAAAAAAAATTGTTTGTTCCACTATATACCTCATGATATGTGAAAAAAGTTCTATTGTAGAATAAAAAATTCTACGAAAAAAATTTCAAAAAACAGGCCAGATTACCCTACTGCTAGCATTGACTTAATCAACAACATATAGTATGTATGTTACRCAGCATTTTTGATAACACTGTATATTTAGAAATAATAGCGCATAAGTTGCTCTAACGCACRCTCTTAGTGCAGACAGACATTAAACAACAACAACGCTTAAGTATATCAAGCTTTGAATACAAGCTAAGCTTAAATGCTACACYCTGTTTACAACTCTTAAGTACAGCCAAGTAACCAGACCGCCTTCGTGAGTTTGTGCGAGTATTTCAATGAAAGTGAGTTAAAGTTCAACTAGCGACAACTTTATAGTGCGATCAGTTGAGATTGATAAAACAAAAAGAATAAAAGTGCGGCAAGTGTACGCGCCGCTGCTTTGTTTGCAAGCGATTGCGCGGCTACTTGGTTGTGTCCAGCGGAAAAGTGATTATTAATTTAGAATAAAGGGTTAAATACACAAAGTGAAAAAATAGGAAGGTGAAGTGGCATRTAAGAAATATTTTCTGGACTTTTATTAAAAAAATATGAAAAAATTCAAATGAAGACAAATCGATGAAGTAATGATTTAGTGAAGGAACGGCGCTCCATCGGGCATCGCTAAGAAACAAAAGACCACAAAGCGCGGCTCAGGCGCCTACCAGATATCTCGTTTAACGTAAACTAACATAAGTGAAAAATTCTAGTCAAACTAGTCAAAATGTTTACAATRCAAGTAAATTTCATAATTGCATGCACATTAATCAAGCTAAYAGTTGCAAGTGAAATTTGCGACGCGGGCGTGCAGCCGGAAGCGTTAGAGGAGACAGTTCAACGGACATCGCCGCTTTATGGCTTATCAGCAATCAGTAATGATTATTTAAGTAGAACGCAGTGCAACGAGCATTTGCAGCTCTTCCGTGTTGGTGTGAGACAGAGGTTGCCTTGGGCGCTGAAAAGTGAGTGTGTGAAGTCCAAATTAATATTATTATTCAAACAAAAAAAAAATAAAAAAAAAATAATAATAATAATAACATACATATATATCTTTAAAAATAAAATTTACGTATCACATTGTTTGGCCGCAATGGACACCCAAACCACTGAACCGATTTTAGTAAAGTTTAGCATACTGTGTCCAGTTCGAAAAAACTTAGAAGATAGGATAGTAAAAACCATTCATAAATAAAAAATACAGTGAGAGCTCTATTAAGCAGACAACTCTATTAAGTGGACAGAAATTCTGTTAACCAGACATTGAGAAAACTGGCTAAATTCATTATTTTTTCCTTTCCAATGAAATCTATTTGTATAAACATATCCAAAGTTAAACCCAAGTACAATTCCTTGGATCCCTATACCGACTGAAACGTTTCCGCCTTTATTCGTAAATGAAATTTTCATTGTATTGAATGGTTTATTATATGAATAATAGCATTAAATTTATAAAACAGCAACGCGTGACCACATCCACTATCATATACTATATATAAAACTACAATATTGGCCCGAAGTCTGGTTCTACGGTAAACTTTTTTCTGACTGCACTGAGTTTTTAAAAATTGTAAAAATTAAAAAAGCATAGTACTGGGCATATGGATAGGTCGCGATATAAAAAAAATCTACAATGTAGACTCTGTAAAAATATCAGGCAAATCGGTCCAATTAACGCCTGAAAATACGTGGGTATCGTTTCAAGAAAATTGCTCTTAAAGTGTTTCGCAGTCTACGTCAGCAAGTTCCGTTCAAAGAAAATAATTTGAATGTTGAAAAATTATCTTGTAGACATGTTCTTTAGTAGTTAAATTTTGAAAATATGAAATATATTTCTAGAAAATTAAAAAAAACAAAAAATAAAATCATGGAAGATTTAAACCCATCGTAAAACGATAAAATAGCAAACATGAAGGCAAAAATAAATTACGGACGTTATGAGTTGTAAATGTGTTTAARTTGCTTTTCTTTTAACATTTTTAAAGACTTCTGTAGTGGTCCTACTTGTTTCGGTAATAGTCTAACTAGAAATCCCTTAAAAAAATGAATTTATTACAATATCTCCCAACCAAACAGTGTTCGACGCCTCGGCGAGCCTCGAGCCGGGCTTCACATTCGGCAATAATTATTGGTTGGGCAATATAGACGTTTGTGACGCCGTCGATAAGCCGTTGGCTTCGCATACSTCATCCCATTTACCACATAACATGAAAGCCGAGCTGTTGACCTCAGTAGCGCCTTTCCCCGTCGAGTTTCGCATAATCTACCTACGTCACAACTCCAGCTGGCAAGCGGATCCGGTGGTGATTGCATTTGCCACACGGGTGCATGTGGGTCTTTGTGTGCCTAGCTCATGTGCGGAGCACGAAATTCGCAGCCTCATGGAAACTTATTTGGCTAGCGATCTCTTTGTCGGCAATGCGCTGTACGATATGAACTTGCAATATGATTATGCAAAAGATCTGAAGCTGACGGCGGCTACTTTTCGTAGAACTTCATTTTATTTGTGTTGTCTTTTTATTGCAACAACAATTGGTTTGACCATTGCCGCTGGCATGACGCGGAGCACAGCGGCCATAAAAGATAATAATAACACCAAAGTTGCTGTTGAAGCGCAGGGTCTGAGCGAGAGCACCGCTGAAAGCAACACTACAATTGAAAAGTTGCTGTTGGAGCAACAGCAATCAATTGGTGTCTCGAGCTTCATAGCCTGCTATGACATCCAAGCCAATTGGCAGCACATCTTTAAGCCATCTAAAGCGGATTACACTTTTGCTGCACTCAATGGCATACGATTTTACAGCGCCGTTAGCGTCACCGTGTACCATTACTTAATGTTTCTCTTCAATGGCACAAGAAATAAGTTGACGCTCTTTAACTATCAAGTGCACGTGGGAAATGTTGATGTATTTGTAGATATATTTTTTACAATCAGGTGAGACATTTGAGTATAAAATTTCCATTTACAAAATATTTATATCGAAATATATTTCTTCTYAGCGGATTCCTACAGTCTTATAATCACTTTCGGAATGTCAGAATGTTGGAGGTGATACGACAGAATAAYTTGAAGCAAAACTTAGTATTCATAGGACTGCATATATTTCACCGCTGCCTGAGGTGAGTTTGTTAGCCCTTAAAGAGAGCACAAGTTGATTAAGTAAGACTATTTTCCAAATATTTTTCAAGTTATAAATCATGAAATAATATCCTAAGGCTAAGCACACATTGGAGTSAGGCAAAGATGAAAGTCATGAAAAATTAAACATAACTTGAGATAATAGACGGATCTTTGAGATAGGTCAGGTTAGGTTATGTCGTAGGACTGATCAAAAATCGAAAGAAATTCATCTCACTTGGACACATATTCATCCTTTATGTTAAACCATTAAACTCCTAAAAGATAATAATCAGTAACTCATCGATCGACGAATCGAATCACGAAGTAATGAGTATATTCTAAACGTCTTTCGACCTGGGTAGAGCTAATGAAAGGGTTGGAACAAGGACATACCGAAATTCTCTTCTACTTCAACTAGATTCCTGAAAACTTAGATCACTTCGTCGCAGAGTCAACTCGTAGCGGTTATTTCTCTGAGGAAGGAATTGCTGGAAAAAAGTGGCAGTGAGTTTTTTCACAAATGGGTCAAGGCTAGGAGGGGGAGTTTTTCGTAAAGAGCTCTTAGTCAATTTTAGATTTAGGTTGTTAAGGTGTTGGTACGAAGTTTTCATTCACTCATACAGTAGAGCGGCGATAGAAGCGTCGAGCTCGCTAACTGTGCGCTCAAAGTTAGTCAATGATTGTCGGAACAAACTATAAATACTGTCAAGTTACTTAACCATCAGACTCGTTTGGGTGCCAGGTCATGGTGGAATCCCTGGAAACTGCAAAGCCGATGAGCCAGACAGAAGGGGCACCAAAGCTTCGCTCACATTGGACTGAGAGCGAGTTGGATCTCGATGGCATCTTGCGTTTCTAAACCTCGCGTATGCTTAGCAGAACATTAGACATAGCCGAGACTGACCAAGCGAGATTTTCGCTATGGTCGACTCTTCTTAACCTAACATTAACCCCGATACTCGATAGTGCAAAGCACTTTGATAWACGATATTGTTTCCATCTTCACTTTGTTTGAGCGAAACCAGCCAGTTTTTGAGTTTGGGAAAGAGAAAACTGTCGATGGTCCAAGTTTGACAAATCAGTGAATAGAAGACTAAGGCAAAGTGTAATGCACTAATTTATCGCAAACTATTTGCTCTGCCTAAGGTCGTTAAGGAAGAAAAGGTTAGCCAACTTTCTACTGAAAAATTGCAGAGACTTWAATTGCTATTTATAAATCTGGCTTACACAAATATTCTTTAGCAAGAAGTTTTGTGATTCGGTCTCACCAGGACTTTTTGAAGGGTCTGAAAGAGGTCGCTGATGAAGTCCGGCAGAATAAGCAAATATGAAGTGAAAACGATGCTCATTGCCTTTTTTGACATCAAAGGCATCGTCCACCATGAATTTGCTCCTCCTAGACAAACCGTCAACGATAAATTTTACGTACAAGTCCTCAAGAGACTCAAACGAAGGGTCAATCGGGTCCAACAAGATATCGCAGCCGATTGGAAGTTGCACCATGACAACGCCCCGGGTTACATCGCCTTTCTTGTGAACAGTTACCTAAACAAGGCCAGCATCCCAACGCTTTCACAGCCGCCCTACAGTCCAGATGTGGACCCCTCGGACTTTTTTGTTTCCTTGCCAGAAAAAACCAATGAAAGGAAAGCATTTTGAGACGACAGATGGGATGCAAGCAGCATGCACCTCTTCCGACGAATGCCGGTTTTTAAAACATTTTAACGATTGATTCAATAAATGTTTTTAAATCGACTCAGTCCTATGACTTTAYGAACAAACCCTGTATGTAAAAACTGCAAACTCCTATTTTTCGAGAATCTCCAAATAAAATATCTTGCAGGGGTTGCAAGAAGATTACTTCCTCAAGCCCCTAAGGGTCTATAAACGTAAATAATATTTATTTTTGTTTTTCTAGATTGGCGCCCTTATACTTTCTAACTATCGGCATAGCAGATTTTGGCGCACAGCTTATCGATGAAGTATCAATGTATCATACCGAGCACAAAATGAACGTGAACTGCGAAAAATATTGGTGGCGAAATGTATTCTTCATACAGAATTTCTACGATCACAATGACATGTGTGGACTCTGGACATGGTCATTGGCGTGTGATATGCAGTTTGCGGTATTGGCCACTGTGTTGCTTTTCCTATATGTCAAGTAAGTAATTTAGTTTGTAAATATATAATTCATGCAAATAAATTTTTCAACCGCTTGCAGAGATCCAAAACGCACCAAATTATGTTTAKCAGGTCTCGCTGTGGCAAGCGTAGTGTACACCTACTTTTATGGCTTCAAATTGAATTTTGATGGCTCTTTGGAGTCAACGTTCGTCTTTTTAACGGAAATCTACATACACCCGTTGGCGCGCATTTTGGCTTATATTTCGGGTGGCATCGCTGGTTGGTTCTTCGTTAAGCAGAAGCACTTGCCGTTCACTGTGGGCAAGAAGACACAGCAGTTTATTAGTTTTTTGATAACACTAGTATTCTTCGGCTGCGTATTCAAGCCGCCCYTTCAAACACTTTCGCCGTTTATATCGACTTCGATTTTATTATTGGAACGCATTATTTTTGCACTCACATGTAGTATTTTGATTGTAGCCAAYGCGCATGGGTGCATGCGTTGGTTTTTTCGCTTATTCGAGACAGTAGTGTTTCAGAAATTCCATAGAGTTGTTTATGCAATGTTTCTGTTGAACCCGTTGATCACATACGCGCTGCCGGGCTTTAGTCAATCGAACATTTATGCCAATCTCTTATCAATGGTGAGTTYAATCTTTTTAGAATAGTGTTGGATTGTATTATATGTAAGCTCTATTTTCAGGTTGCTGAATCCATCGGCGTTTTGGTTGTTCTGGTATTAGTTGCCACATTGTTCACTTTATTCTTCGAAACACCTTACCAAAATTTATCCAGACTGCTGATCATTCAGCAAATCAAGAAAAAACTTTCCTAAYAATAAATATAAGTATAATTGTAAATTATCCGTCTCTTGAATATGTGTTGAATCAACACTGTTTCTATAATAAATTGTTTAAGATCCATAAGTCACTTAAAAGAATTTCTTGTTTTAACTTAAGATGGTAGTGTATTTGTTTCGGAGCTCYTG
The DNA here is from genome assembly GCF_001853355.1 of Bactrocera latifrons. Taxonomy (NCBI): domain Eukaryota; kingdom Metazoa; phylum Arthropoda; class Insecta; order Diptera; family Tephritidae; genus Bactrocera; species Bactrocera latifrons. The sequence goes on along the minus strand of NW_017536407.1, from coordinate 227,410 downwards.
GACAGCTTTTCTATTACAAGTGAGTCTTGCTTTAATAGGTTGCAACTCCTAACCGAAATATGTACCCGTAAAAACACCACCCTGAACAAAGGTGTTGAAGCACCCGTGCTGATGGCTGAATGGTCAGCGGGTGGTAACGAACGGGCCCCTCTGATGTCCGGGCGAGGTCGGAGGTATTACAATGCCTTCTTTACGCGTACCGGCTCTACGGACGAGTCACCGGCCTACTCGTGCGAACAGAACATTAATCAACGTACAACAATAACAACAACAAAAACGTCCAAGTTGACGGCAACCGCTGTGCTACTGGTATAGCTATGACATATAGGAATCCAATAACAGAATCCGATGTGGGTAATCTACTCGCCTTCASCCAGCAGACAATTAAGAGTACTACCAGATGTACCAGTCAGAGTTCACTGGTAGTTACAGCAGCAGAAACTACCAAATCAGACGCGGAAGCCCCCATCTCCAAAGCTGTCATGAGCACCAATCAAAGTGCGCTGGTAGCTAAAGGAGACAACCAGTGCAAGAAACGCAAATATATCCAAAATCGATTGAGGAAGAACTGGTACCAGAGGGCAGTCTTTCTATTAGTAAAGATTGCCAAAGATCAGGCAGCCGGCACCCCAGTTGATAAGCAATAAAGCGTCGCAAACAAACAATGGAGTAATACGAAAGCTACCTCAAAAGGAAGCATTCCGAACCTCAAGTCGAGTGCACAAATCAGAGCAGTTTTCAAAAAGGGAATCGCTCACTCATTGAACTCCAAGGCACTCTGTCTAAAAGAACCCACGCAGAGTGAAAGTGAACAAAACAGCTCAACAACAGCAAGACATTCCTGCGACGTAGCCAGAGACAGCCTACAMGTTGCCATTATTGACGACAACTCCTCCTTACCAAACACAATGTAGGAAAGATCCTTGTATCGAATTTATTTACAGTCCATTATCACAAAAGATAAAATAATAACTTTAATTTCAGTAAGATTTGGATTTTATAGGGTTGTAGGCAGTCATCTTCCGCTAGAGAAAATATTGTCATATGTGTGGAATAACAAAAAAAAAAAAGATTTTGAGATCAAAGTCGAATTGAATTCACATATTTGCCTACAGTAGTAATAGCTTCTTTGAAAGATATAGTCTGAGCTCATATTGGATGAATATTATAAGTAATGTGAGGAAGTTGCACAAAAGACCTTTCCAAGTTAACTAATACAATTTAAACAAATTTTTTTTTCTAAAGCAAAAACCACAAATATGAAGGTATATTTTGTCATAGAATTCCTATATATTCGAAAAGAAGCTCATCCACAATAAAACTATTAACGAGTTCAGTGTGCCTACTCGGCTAAAACCACTGTAATTTCTAATTTTCCCAACATAAAAAATCCAAAAATTCTCAGCTGCAACCACAAATCACAAATTAATTAGCGAACAAACCGCGCTAAACGCGAATGCAACAACAACCGCAGCGCAATAAAAACTGCACGGACAAGCAACGCCCATAACGGCACTAGCCCACATTTGCACACAGTACACACACACTGATAGGATAGCAAAACAACTGCAACGCTTCATGGCGGCGGCGGAGCAATCAACAAATTTGCTTGGCTACATACYGACTATAATGGCCATTAATCCGCCGCACAAGTCAAACGGCCAGTTGATGACGATGGCGATAGTGACGACGATAGCGTTGACAAAGTGTTAGAATTTTGTTGTTGGCAGCGCTGTTGATTGCTGSCRATAAGTAAGCASACGAAGCGTTGGGTCAAAGAGCGGCAAATCAGCTGGTGACGAAAAGTGGCGCCTGAAACATGCACAAATGAAACCATTAAACGTGAATAATCCAGCGAAAGCGGTGAAAATGTAATTGAGGCACCAATGCGAGTGCATGCCACCAGGCCATGAACCACTAGATTCTCAGCAAATATGAAACAGCAGGGCTATAGTAATCCTAGTGGGCGTCATTCATCACATTTCCCCGTCACGCTTCTATTATATTTGATGCATTTACCACTACCATAACCTATACGATCAACAATAATACACACGTTTGCATGTTCATTTGCAGTTTTGCTGTGCATTCGCTGTACTTTGGATAGCGGACTTTGCAGTAATATTCGCCGTCAGTGTTGCCACACTTTTTTATGCACAAAAACACTAGTATTTTTAATACAAGCTTGTTTAGTCTGCAAGCGAGTTAAAACAAGAACAACGTCGCGCCAAAGCTATTATACGCTTCATGGAAAATTTTTTGTAGCTATAAGATGGTATACAAAATATTTTTCGTCATTTTGGCGCTTGTGTTACCACATGGTTTGGAAATATTGGTAATTATTTAAGTATTTTGTAGGATGGCAACTCTATTACAGTCCTTGTATACCTTTTGATGAACTCTCGTGGTCGCAATTTGTTTTAGACACGTCTTTTAATATTTTATTTTTTGAATAGGTGGCAACCCTATTTTCCATTATATAGTTTTAAGCAGTTATTTTGCGGTTTTTGCATTATTTTTTAATATTTTAGTTTTTTAACAAAGTAAATTATAGTTTTTAACGGGTGGCAACACTGTTTTAAAATTTAAAATTTTCAAGCCCTTATATTAACTGCACTGGCATTCTTTTTGGTGAACTTTYGTGGCCAAAATTAGTTTGAGACACGCGCTTTAATATTTTCTTTTTTGAAAAACCTATTTTCCAATTTAACGTTTTAATTACTTATTTTGCGGTCTTTGTATTCTTTTTCAATATTTTATTTTTTTAGCAGGTGGCAACCCTATTTCAAGTTAAAAGTTTTAAGCACTCACTTTGAGTGAACATTTTATTTCTAAGACTCAGTTTTTAATAAATTGATTTTAGTTCTTAGAGACTATTTATACACTCARGCCCTGAACAGAAAGAGCTACCTTCCGACAAGCTGTTACATGTTACTTTTAAAAAAATCCAAGTCAAAAAAAATATTAATCAACCAATGGAATGTAAACCAATAGAATTCTCAACTGATTAAAACCTTAAATTTTTAAATWTATATTTTCAAATAAGCTGGCAACACCGTACAAGCTTTTAAGCCATTTGGCATGCCACCACTTTTGCAGCGCCACAGACCAACTCAACGCAGTCAATCTAATAAATATGCGAAGAAATTTCCCGCTTGCGTTAATTTGCATGCGCAACTATAAAATTACGAAAATGCACGCGCGCACACATACTCACACAAGCACAAACTGGCCTCTCTGTGTGTGTGTATAAATTATGCCTGCCAGTAAACAAACACTAATTTACGTCAACTGCTGCATTCAATTCGCTGCCCTTTTGCGGTCACCTGCCGCGGCAGCGCAACTAGCCGTTGCAACAACAAGAAGGCGAACAACAACAGAGACGAAAGTGTTTATGAGTGTGTGAGTGCGCTTATGAGTATGCTTATAAATACAYCGCAGCGCATTGCAAACAACGACTGTTTGTCGTTTTGCGGTTAATGAGGTCCGGCGTCCGGCGAACGCGGCCGCGCAATTTCATTTGCTTGGCTGCGTGTCACGTGTCCGACGGCCCCACTGAACTGGGGCCCGACCACTTGGGTTTGAGCATTATGCAAATGATTGTTTATAACCTTTGCCTGCCACTTTTAGCGGCGGTTGTTTGACACTAATGCGGTTATATAAATATTGCGGATTTGTTTGTGTGTGTGTGACGCTCTAGTACACATCCATTACAGCGTTGACAAATTCATGAAATGTATTACACCAAATGCTGCGTAAAAGTTATGCAAATGTGTCAAAACAAACTATARTTTAATCAATGAGTCGAAATGCAAATTTCATGTTTAATTAAAGAGTGAATTAAGTAGCATAATGTAATCACTACCACTAGAGTATTTCATAAATACATACATACATACATATAATATATATTTTAAATGATCTAAAAGTGGAAGAGAGATTACGATGCTCATTGTCTTTTTTGACGACAGAGGGGATCTGAAAGAATGTCTTCCGTGACGCCTTCAATGCTTGGAAATCGAGCTGGCAGCGCTGCATCAACGCAGAAGAAGAGCATTTTGAAAGTTTTTAACGAATCGTAACGATTGGTTCAATAAATTTTTTTMAATCGGCTCAGTCTTATTGCTTTCYGGAAAAAYCCTGTATTAGGTGGAAATTATATACTCCCTTCAACCAAAATTATAATTCAAACCTATATTGTCAATAATACGACCGACTGATGACACCAGCCATCCAGGAATAGTCACGTTTGACCAATAGAAAAGAAATAGACTTTCATAATAACAACACCAGGAAACACCCACAGATAGTAACTCGTCTGAAACTCCAAGAAGAATGTTGGGAGTTTCTTATGCATCCGCCTTATAGTTCGATCTTGACATAAAGTGATTMCTACCTCTTCCTGTCTATGGCAAATGAATTCGCCTGAAGAGAAGCTAGTGAAAATGAACTATTCCTGTTTTTTAGTTAAAAGCGAAGAAAGTTTCAATGAGCGTTGTATGAACATTCGGTATATTCTTAAAATGACCTTTGATTTAATGCAGGAATAATGTATTTACTATTATGAGCAAGAAATTGTAAAACTTTGTATACAATTTTCTAAATGCTAATTTGTTCTTCAATACAATGTCWACCACCTCAAAGTTATCCGTCTTGGCCAACGTTTTTTCCAATACTCGAAACACTTGTTGAAGTCAATAGCTTTCAATGAGCACAGTGATTCACGTTTAATGTTTTCAATAGACTCAAGCTGGTTTTCACGGAGCGGTCCTTTGAGTTTGCTGAATAACCAGAARTCAGACGAAGATAAATSAGGAGAGTAGGTGGTTGCGGCACGATATTGGTTGAAATTTTGACAAATGCAGTATACGATGGTGCATTAACATGTTGCAAAGACCAGGAGTTGTCGACTCATAATTCCTGACTGCTTTTACAAATAGCTTCGCGCAAACGACACATAACACTCAAATAGTATTCCTAGTTGACATTTTGACCAGTTGCAAGGAATTTGGAGTGYACCACACGTATATAATCAAAGAAAACGTATCGCATAGATCCAAGATTCACCAGTAATAAATAACACATTTAAGGACATACTAGTAGTTGGAAAGCATTATTTCCCAGGCGTTAACTMGAYGCTCTTTTTAGACRTAAYTGATTTTRGAACCAAGCGTTCCTTCATTTTTYTTGGAAYCAAATGATSTTTCAAAGTGGTTTTCACTGATTAACCATCGCTTCTCAAGTACCAATTTCTTTATTTTATTGGCATGATAATCATCAGTTGATGCTGATGGCCGTTCTGATCGTCGTTTGTCGTCAATGCGTTCTCGACCCTTCTCTTTGAATAATTTGTACCAATCAAAAACACTTACTCYCAAAAAACAATTATCACCAAAGGCCTTTTCCAASATTCTGAACAWTTCGGCTCCAGAAACTTGWTTMMGCACACAACATTTATTGGAACTTCTTTGTTAAACAATTTCACTCATCGTAAAAATCGCCAAATGTACTAAGTACATGTACTTCAGAAAGAGCAGCATATTGATGTGACAATTGGCACAGATGGCACTGACAGTCATATAAACATGGAAACAAATATTTTGACCAATGGAATTTTCCTCGAAATTATTCTTCTATTTTCTCTATTTTCTGCCCATAGTATAGTTACTATACCTTATGGATTGGTGAACGAACCCACATTCTTACTTTACACCCAAAATCCGAGAAGTAAAAAAAGTATCGCGATCAACGAAAGTACCAATCACATTATTTGTTCATTCAGTCCAGTCGACAGCTTTAAACACTCACTAAAAAAACTGAGAAGGTGAGAACCTTCCACAAGCTCGGAAGCTCTTATATAGTTATTCTTGTTTTTGAAGACTATATCTGAAGTTAATAGTATATAAGAAATGTGCTTGTCGAAAAAAGTCACTACGTATGAAAATCGCTATTAAAACAAGAGTAAATTTCCCAAAAAATTTAAATTTCTAAAAGACAATGTATATAGTTCGTTAAAAAGTCTCGACAAMAGATCATAACCGCTCTAGAGTAACTAAAGGTGAGTTAAAGGTAAAGATCAACAATGAACTTTAAAATAATTACTCATCATGAAGGTGTGGGCTTGAAAAGTTTTTCATTTTTCTTTTTGTGAAAACAAAAAATCAAACAAAAATAAACGGTCAAAACAACTCTCAATAATAAGTACACAAAGTGAAAGAAAATTTACAAAGTTTGCAGCTTTTCATTTATCKTACTTTCAACCAATTATAAACGCATTAGTATTCACGCTTACAGAGAACACCTTTTGTGACAACAAAATAAATCATTTCGGCTGCTAAGTGACCAAAGCGAATATCAGCAAAAAGGTAAATTAAAAGAAAATATGAAATAAATAAAAAAAAAAATTCAAATAAATTAAAAAATTTCAAAGGGTCGATGGGGTTGTGCTTTGTTATGCGAAACTGAAAGTATTATGACACAAGACACTTTGTGTTGGCAGCGACACCAAGGTCAGCACAAGAAATTTCAGCACTCAGCGCGAAACAATTGTGCGTAAGTGGCAAAGAAAAAAGAAAAAAGCGCAGCATAAAATGTTTTATGATAATATTTTTTGTTTAACATTTTTTTTTTTTTTTATTGTCGCAGTACAATTTGCAACTTTTGCCATTATTTACACCTTTATTGGGCGGTATTTCGAATTTTTCTTGTATTTTTCAAGGGCATAAATTTCAGCTGACTTTTAGAGTGAGAGTGACCAAGAGGAAGGGATTGCGATGTGATGAAAGTTTATTATGTTAGAACTGCTAACTTTGATATTTTGCTAAGAGTTATGGAAATATGTGGTTGATGATATGATAATTAAAAGTACATTTCATCATATGACGTAACCGGAATGTTATGAATCAAAATTTCACATCTTATCATTGTTTATAAAAAGCAATCAGCGGGTGATCATATGATGTTATTTACTTTCGAAGCACATGATGTAGGCGTATGAAGTGATATCACATCACGAGATTACATTTAAGGTACAAAATCGAATATCACACAATTTCATGCGATCATAAAAACTGTAGAGTAATAGATCTTTCTAAAAGCTTAAATCACATTTTTATGAAGAATCGAGTATCATGTGATGTGTACCWGATCATACTAAGCCAATAGCTTACCATAAATTTATGTGAATCTATAATCTGATGTTCCATTATCTCATCATACCAAGTGATGATACTAATACTTGGTATGATGAGATAATGGAACATCATCATCATCATCATGATACTAATATCATCATACCAAGTGATATTAGTATCATCACTTGGTATGATGAGATAATGGAACATCAGATTATAGATTCATAGAAAAAAAAAACCAGCATGTAAACAAATGTAATTTCTCAAAATGATGATTATATAGAAGAAATGTTTATTGAATTTCACATAAGTTCATGCGATGAAGCATATTTCTATTGAATCCAGTATCAAGTGGTATTTCATTATAAGTTCATATTAAGATTTAAATTTTAACTATTAGGACAGAAAATTAAGCATGTAAATTTCATTTTTATACTTTTTTGAGATCATATGATATGAGGGTATGAGGTGATATCATATGGTTATCATATCACATCATTATAATGAATGTACATAAACGAATTTCACACATTCATGCGATCTTTTCAGGTCAACCTTCTATAAGACTTGAATCACATTTTTATCATGAATCGAGTATCACATGACGTTTCATTAAATGATCATACTAAGTGCTATGCACTCCAATTGCAACCAATACGCCACAGTCACGTAAAACCACATCTAATCATCATAACGTAAGCACCAAATCATATGATGCTACTTGCAAATCATATTATCTGTGCAAATGATGGTGTCATATCACATCAGATTCAATTATACAATTTTTAAAATGAAAGATAAACAATTATACATATTATATATCAAATCACAGATCATATGATTTGTAAATATGCATATGTGTAATGAAAAAAATAAATACCACGAAAAAAAATACTTTTTTATATCCAATTGCAACACAAAAAAAAAAAATATTTACTCTACTAATCAAGAAATAAAAYCTTTACATATTTCTGCTTCACGTCTCACCAGCAACAACTTTATAATTGAATTAACTCCGCCAAAAGATAAATACAAAGTGCGSAAGTAAGAAAACGTAAAAGACAAATCAAGCCACTGAGAGCTTAAAAGACAACTTTGGAATCAGCACGTTAAGCAGTCCCGCTTGACAGTAAAAGCATTAAAAAGTATTTTAATTACGAAAATTCGTCCTTTAATACATCATTCATGGCTTATCATTTGATGTGGGTGCAGTGGCAGTAATGACAACACTCATTATAGGCAACGAAAAAAATCTCCTTCAGAGACTTTTGCACCATCTTCTCATATCAAAAAGCACTACATTGTAAATAGAACGCGCGCAAAGTTCAAGCTTAGGCACAAAAAAAGTACAACCAACCAGAAATTATTTTAAACAAACAAACTGTCTTATCAACTCTCTAAGAATACGTTGGAAAAATTAACCAGCAGCTTGTTAAATTCGCTGGAAAAAGAAACCAACAGCGAAGGCGGATATTGTTTGCCATCCATTCATTGATCGGCTATTCATTTATGCGCTCTCATATCACCAACTAATAAAGGAATGAGTAGTGAAATGAATCACAGTTCTGTTGACGGCAAGCTTGGTTGAAAGCGCAGCTTACATAAGGATATAGSAGTGGCAAGAACAAACCTCCGTTTTYTTAAAGTTTGAMGTTCTATTTTYATTATGCRTAACATGMTTTTATATTTAAAYATTATTTTGACGCGAAAAGTTWACAAAATAGTACCCATATCAATGTCAATAGGTTAGAACCACAAATTCATCAAGTAATACTTCATTATAATGGAATTTATTCATTAAAAATATGGTCCGAAGTATAAAAAAAAATTACTGAAAAGGTTGGTTTGCACCCTTCTTCCATTATCTACTCCAACATAAATCATCTTGCTGTTTGGTACCTATTTATATTATTATATTCATTTTGCCTATGGTTTTGAGTATGATATTGCAGGTTCTTTTATTTTATATATACAGTATCGTATTCGTATTCGTTTATTGATGGTTAATGGCATACTTGATGCATGCTGAAATTCAAGTCTCATTTACACTCAATCTATTAACAGCACATACAAATTAAAATTTTTTACTAAGAAAACGTATGAGTATATTAGTATACAATGGGTTTGTGAATTTGATAAGAAGAACTCCAACTGTTTAATACTATTTAAAATGTAACTATTTGATCGTCTACTACTTAAACATCAGAGATGTAATAAATATGAAAATGTTGCCTACCTTTGGGCGCATGCAAATACATATACCACAGAGTTATTTTAAATACGTTTTTTAAGGTGTTACATGGATTTACGGGATTCAACAAATCAAAATTTGTATTGTCTTATTAAATTCTACAACCTCTTGAATATTGTCCTAAATTTTAAAGTTGACACGAGTAATAGTTTCAGATACAGTCTTGAGAACTTAAGCGTTCGACGCCAGCTAGGCTAAGTACACCATCTTTAAATGCGTTTTACTCGAAACAGTGTTTTGTCGGTTGGCAAGATTTCTCGAAACACTCAACACCACTCAACAGGTTTTCTAAAATATTTTGCACAGATCTTTGGGGTACAATTTTTAAAGACGTGCACGAAGGATTTTTTTCGACTACAACTATTTGAAAACAAAAAATGTCGTGAAATTTTAATTTTTTTGTAGAAATGCTTGCCAAAAATCCAAGTTTCCGTTTTTTCTTTCGTCTAAGTTCGAAATTAAAGTTTTAACTAAAAAACGTATTTTTTTCACTTGGGATGATACTGTAAGGAGTTATCATGCCAACGCGGATAGATCTTTTTTCCGAGGGGTCACCGGAAATAGCGTCGCAATGGCCGAGTTTATAAAATTTTTAAATATATATTTTAGAGCTGTGTAAACGAAAACGTTGCCTACTTTTAGGCGCATTTAKCAAAGATACCTACCTAATGAGCTATTTGAAATATGTCCTTTAAGCGCACATAGGTGTAATTTAAAAGCATATTCTTTAATTCTTTCTATAGATTTATGTCACTAGAATATTATATTTCAGTTCAAGCCCAAGTATACCAAAAAGCCAATCTAATTTAATTTAGAAAAAGTATTATCAAAAGTCCTTAATGCTCGAAACTATCTTGAGTATGATCCCCAAAGAAACCAACATGTATAAGAAAAGAAATTTTTGCTAAGCCAAGTCAAAACAACAACTTATTAAAACAAAATTTTCTATAATTTCCTCAATTGCACCTTTAACGCGCACCATGAAGAAAAGTATATATTTAAATAAAACCGCTTCTTAAACAGACACTTGCATAATCGATAGTCACAGCTGCTTCAATTAAATTATCGTATCCAAGCATTACAATTTAATTCAATTATTTATGCAAAACCAAGCTGCGCTTCGTATGCCAACTATGTACCAACACGCAAAGGCCGTGTATTTGTATAAATGCATACATATTGTTTATCTGCTTATTCATATTAATTCGTTTGTTTGTCYTTGTACACACATTTAGCTAATATTTGATTTTCTCTGTCGGTTAACATTTGTTCTGAGGTGTATATAATCTTATTACAGCATAAACTGTTGCTTATTTGAGCAGCTGCTCAGCTGCGCTTCATACAATGCAGCTCTTGCAGTTAAGCAAAAGCAAGTAAAGATATAATATGAAAGCGTATATGCAAACCTATACCATAACCACACATGTATCTATAAGCGAAATCTAAAATTTTCCGTGCTACGATAATAATTAATGCGTGTTACTTATACGCCATGGCAGCCAAATGAAATGCATATATCAGTTCAGAAATATGAAAGACGTAGCTAACACAGTTGCAACAGTCGTAATACAATACATACTTGTATGAAATATGTATGTATATATATATATGTACATATATATACTGGAACCATTACACTGCCATTATTGCCGGAATATAATAATAGAATTCACAGCGCAACTGTTAAATAATGTACAAATGGTAAGTGGTTAAGTGTCTGCGTTAATTGAAAATTATTTACATATCAGCGAGTGTATTTACGCTATTGCAACAACAACAGTAAMAGCGAACAATAGTTAAAATTAATACAACAATAGCAACACTTAAGTAAGTGCTTGCAATGCAATTAGAGATTTAGTAAGTTTGCATAATGAAGCGAGCGAGATGCTTATGGAAGTCAATGACAACATGAATGAGCAGACAGGAATCACCAGGTGTATATTGCAAATTCCTAGTTAGCCTAATGTGATAAATAGTAAATAAGATAATAATGAAATTGATAYTCGGTTTTATATGAAAGCGCAATAGTACTTATTAAAAATTATTGCGATGTATAAATTTATGATGCACAAAAAACTATATAATCTGCCTTGGTGTTAAGTTCGTGAAGTGAAACGAGACGTTGCCTACATTTAGGAGCATTTGGCAAAGACACAAACCTATTGAAATATTTTAGTTACGTTCTTTAAGTGCGGTACAAGTATATCAACGTTGAATACCAAGCCAAGTTGAAGCCATCACGTACTWCAAAATGTGGCCTACATTTTGGCGCATTTAGCGAAGACACTTACCTTATTACATATTTTCAGTATATTCCTTATTCACCTATAAAATCATTTTTAAAACGTAAATTCTTTGCAACTATTGAACTCACACTAAACTCAAAGGATTCCTAAAATATATAARATCTGTCACTCAACAGCAAATTCCAATGCTAACGAGCCTCTACTCATGCAATCAATTATTCGCTGTATATGATTAATATTATATATGCGAAACAATTAATTATTTACCTACTTCGATCAAACAAATATCAGGTGTCTATGTTTTTCCTACACAAAATAAAAGGCAACATAAAAAACCCACCTCAGCGAATACGAGTACCAACGTTCAATGCTAGAATTAATCTTCGCGATTTTCTACAACAACACACAACCAGTTATTATTATTCCAACCAATATCCGGTACTTATGTAATGCCTTTCGCTCACAATCTGTCACAGTTGCTGACTCAATCTCCTGTTTGRCGTAGAACGGCTTCCGTTACGATTTAGTACAGACTGGATATACTTACGGGCATACTCACACAGCTTGTATGCTCTCGTAGTAAGCAGGTGTGTAGCTGTAGATAAATGGTTGGCGCTACTGTATAAATATAATATTTTATGACTGGCAGTCAAACTTGCGTGCTACCAACATTTGCCAACTCCAATTTGCATTCTCATTATTTTACTCAAAGTTCCGTTATTACCATAAGGCGCAGTCGGACAATGACATTCGTAGCACAATCGACATTTAGCTGTGCAAATCTTTGCAATGGTCGGGTAGGTGAGTAGCAGGTGGTTGGGTGCTAGGTGGGAATTTGCACAAATTTCCGCTTGTAACCATTGTATTACTGGCACAATGATTACAGCGCAAATTGTAGTGGTCATGACAAGTAAATTGTGGATTAGGAGGATGATATTTGTTACTGATTGAGCAAATAGATTGAATTGTTGGATTACTTTTAGAATGCTTATTTTTTCCTATTATTGCAAATATTAAAATTTTGYAATTTTAGTCGGAAATTATGTCTGCTGAACTAAGTAATTCCATAATCAAGAAATATTTTTGACTCAGGATGTATAAGTATAAAAGACAATACTGGTAAAAACTGGGTTTGCGACTTTGATAAATATATTTTTGGTAATAATTTTATTTTTCCCCTAAAGGTACGTTTTTAATTCATATTTAACAGACTAAATTATCGTATTTTCAAGTAGCTATTTCCATAATAAACTTTGTCAAAAAATGTTAAGGTTAGGAAGGATTACATCGGTATATATTGGGTKTGCGACTTTGTTAAAAATATTTAAAGTAAATAACTGTAAACAAATCATATATTATTTTAGGTACACAGAGAATAAAAAAACAGATATTGGACAACTCCACACAGAAAATTCAGTAGAAAAATTGTAACCATAGGCTCAAACTGGAAGMAAACGAGGACGCTAACGTCTCGGCCTTGGAGAATTCAAATCTATAGAAGGCCAAATACCCTTGMTGCTTACCACAAAGCAAGCCGTAGGCAAGTTTAGACGCAGGGATAGTAGAAACTGACYTGCAAGGAATCCATCCAMGAAACCTTGCCCTGAAGTAATGCGAAAGCGATCGCGACGCAAGGGAGAAAATCCTAATTAKTACGAACCCTATATGCTGTGAAGCCATTTAAAACATTAGTAATAAAAACTTACTTAAACTAATTCTGAAAAATATTRTTTATTCTTAGCCAATGTTAGCYATGTTAGRACMAATTTCAAAACTAAATCGAAATTTMGTCATWAACAGAAATGATTCAGAAAGTCATCATATCCTATCCGGAAGTATCTGATATGATTCACGAATATTAAAAATATAAGAATCCTGAGCCAAAACCAATTACTCGGAAGGAGTCTACAATTCGAGGGACTACAAGTTAATCTTGTCTACTGAGTTTCTGAATTGTGTTAAAATGAAAATGTGTGGGTGAAACTGGCAGGAATCGCAATACAACACAGCAAATGATTGGAAAGTAGACTCCAAAATTCACGTTAATTCACTGATTGATCTTCTGCATAACAATAACGATTGAAAAACGAAAAATGTTACAGCTTTAAAACAGGCGCACGTGACACGCTCTAACACATTTTATAGCAAAAAACATAAATATCACAACACATAATGGAAAATAGTAAAAATATCACAGCAGCACTTTAAGTTTCCAARTYGGTTTATAACACCGTGGAGGCATTTATGTACCCCTAGACGCACAAAGGACATGCGACAATCCATTTGCTCAATTCTAGGTATTTCACCCCAACTTTATTTACTCAATTTCTTTAAAATTGCTTTGTGTTCACATTTCACCCTTTTAGCATTTTTTATTTCAATTTACTTTCCATTGTAAACCCAAATTGAATTGCGCAACTCTTTTATTTTACACTTGAAAGTATTTCAATTAATTTCGCATTCCAATGCACCACCTACCAACCAGCGCCGCACCAACCAAATACCCAATCACTCATTCATTCACTTCCCACATTCACTCACTCGACGCGCAGTTAACTACAACACCCCCACCGCCAAAAMMCCCMGCACGCCGTATCCGCCCTTTCAGTTCAATCGCTTATTCCTTTGTGTGTGCTTCGTTGTTATTGAACAAACAACTTTCGGARGCATACCTCGGGTGTTCAGTTTTTTTATGCTTTTACTTTTCTTTCRTTTTTGCTGGCAAAGCGTTTCCAACTTTTTCGCACTTCACAGTCACACGCTTTCAGCCACACGGCCCTGCAACCGGCCTAGCCCCTCCACCCCCTCCAGTTTCTCAGCCATTCGTTCTGGCACTCCAGTGCWGATCACTTCAGTTTCGTTTCGCTCACGTGCTGTCTGTCGGCTGGGAACACTTCAGGTTGTTGAAGCACTCCACAGCGAGCGGGTGAATGGCGCTAAGTAAGTGCGAGTAGCAGGCATTCGCCCGCCCAAAGAGCGACATGCTATTTTTCATATGCAAATTTTTTTCGACGAATATAACAAATGCAAACATATACATATGCATGTTCGTCTATGAGTGAGTGAGTGCACGCTCAAAGCGTTGCAAGAGATAACGCAAAAGCTGTGCAAAGTATGAGTGATGGCACTAAAAGTGATGAATGAAAGAAAACTTGCGCTGCAAAGTGAAAGCGAGACGTCGTAGGCGTTGCTGAAGGGCTAATGGAAATTGATTTGAGTGCCACGAAAAATTTTGTTGCTCTAATGCGTGTCTATACATGTGTGTGTGGTTCCAAACTATGCAGGCATAGAAGAGGCAAAGACGTTTGTAAAACAACGAAGGAGTGCAGAAATGATGAATTGTCATTGACARCACGCCGCAAGCTATGATAATATTGCTGGTTTAAGCATTTGTTATGAAAACAAATATTGAAAAGATAGTTCGTAATAATCATATTTCTTACAGATTTYTTTAAGTGAAGCGTATGAGTTTTTGGTACACAAAGCACTAACAAATGTTACGTATACGCAACGGTGGTCTCAAAAACGTATTATGGAAATATGCTGCCTATTTAATTAMTTTTTTATCTATTGAAATTAATACCACTCGAGGTTAAGTACAYATTTAAGTTCATTGTGTGGTGAAAATGTCGACCCTATTTTTAAAATTAGCTAAGGGAAATAATAATTTCAAATACCGTTTTCGAAAATGCGCATATCATTAAGTGTCCATATCCACTGTAGCTGTCAAAAAAGCTATTTTTTATATAAATCGAATATTTAACAAATTCTCAAAAAATTTGTTYCGAGAAGTCGCTGCGCACATATGAGAGTATTTCATAAGAATTTGTTAACTCGGTGAAATCTACTCTCAAGCTTTAAGCGCGATTTTTTTTTTCAAGCGTCGCTTCCAAGTTGTTGAGGAAACAACCTCCAAAATGGCTGTATCGATCGGCATAAAAGTTTCGTAAGAGRTTCTGAGATATASTTGTCYAGTAATGATAAATATAAAAGARTTTTTGATAATAATTTCGARATTTTAAGATACTCAGAAGTAATTTTTTTTTTCACAGAAATTCACTTTGTTAAAAATCAAAATTTTCACTAGTCCATCGTTCATTATCCGTACTTATTTGTAGATATACTAATATTTTATGGTTTTTGCTTCTTTCTTCGCCGCATACCTTTTACGCAGATTCTGTAAATCGATATTTTTCAAAAAAAAAAACAAAAAAAAAAAATTTTAATTATTCGCTAAACAAAATGCCTCCGCCAAACCAAAACAAAAAAAAAAAAAACATATTCACAAACCAKCATTTAGATTAGACTTAATAGTGGTTATAACCGCTTTATGGGGCAGATTTTGGGTTCAGCCTTCAACAGAGCAGCAATTATCCATTGTCCATGTCTATATACATACATACATTGTGRCAAAAAAGTACCCAGTTTTAAGTAACCCGTGTAAATGATGTTCCTAAAAAATGTATTTAGCTAAGTTGCTTGCACTTTCCTTAAATACTATGCCAAATATGAGCACGTTCTGTCCACCAGTTTGTTTACAGCAGCTGCTTAAGTCGGTACACCTCAGTAGTGCGTTTCGTTCTGCACGATCTTAGACCTCTTCAACGGATGAAAATATAAAAAAAGTGAAGAATGCTTGAAAATCAATTCACTCAAATATTAGAGAGCTGACAAGAGATCTCGATATCTCGCGGATGGAATGATTTTGGAGGATATTTTAGGGATGAAACGCGTTCTTGATGGACTCGGAGGGAACCAGAAAAAAAACAAAAAAAAACACACACACCACGCCAAAGACACTCAAAAATAAAGGTTATACTCATTGTTTTTTTTTTTTTTTTTTTTTTTTTTTTTTTTTGTGATATTCATAGTTTGAGTAATATCAACCCTCAAATTATTTAGTAGAAGGACGATACAGGGATTTTACGAGATTGCAACAACATTGCAACGATCCACGAATGTGACGGAATTTAACATAATTTGRCATAATTCTATGACATCCGGTGGCGATTTCTTTGAAGGCGACAATATAAAATTTATGAATTATTAAGTATTTTGTATTTTATTTACAATTTCCTTACACTTTTTTGTCACAATATACATATGCTATATAAATTCCAAATTAAATATCTTTTCATAAAGAAATATGTTTCACTCTCTCAAAGAAATAAAACAAATAAAATAAAAAAGGCCCTTTTCTAACTACCTGTAAGAACAGAATTTCAATTCTGCGAAAAATAGTAATGTCCAAAATTAACAGCAAGTAAATTTTGCATGATTGTTATTTAAAATGTTACCTGCACGTCACCATTTGCAAGAAACAAGTCGAACTTAAATGATTTCTRTAAATATTGCATATTATGACATACCTGAAAAGAAAAATCAAACAGATGTTAAATGAAATAATAAATAATAATTTCAAAAAATATTAATCTTCTTTATTTTTGTTAGGGAAAAGGAAGAACAACTTTCTCTAGTTATGTATTTCGATTTTTGAAAAATATATCTCTGTAGAGCATAAAAAAGTTATTTGTATTTTCTATTTCCTATTTCACCAATTAATTCGATATAGAAAATGCATCATATAAGATAATATTCAGATCATTAAATAAAATTTTGACACTATTCCTTTCAAATTCTACAAAAGCTCTACATGCCAACCACTCCAGACAGTTTGTTTTTCTGAACCCCAAGTGGCTTAGAAAGATTATACCAGATTATCCACACCTCAAATACTACAAAATATTTTTTGAGAAATGTGTCACAACGCTTTTGTAAGCTATAAGATTTGTATGAAACTCCATATTCACGCCCAATTGTAGGATACGTTCTACTCAATAAATTTTAAAACTGTTTGA
The DNA here is from genome assembly GCF_001853355.1 of Bactrocera latifrons. Classification (NCBI taxonomy): domain Eukaryota; kingdom Metazoa; phylum Arthropoda; class Insecta; order Diptera; family Tephritidae; genus Bactrocera; species Bactrocera latifrons. The sequence goes on along the minus strand of NW_017536407.1, from coordinate 209,922 downwards.
TGCCAGAGCATACACGAAAATGTTGCCTACAATTAGGCTAATTTAAATTAAGGAGTTACATGAGTTTCCTCGGGTAAAAAACAGCCTTTTTTCAAAAATTTTTTTCCATATAAAAAATTATAATATTTTGTTAAGTTTTTGTCATTGTTACAAACATTGACTATTRGCAAAGAAATTTTAAAATTTWTGGAAAAAATATTTTTAATTCGGTCAATGAGACGCCATTTCCGGTGACACTTGGGAAAAAAGATGCGTCCGTGTTGGCCATACAGGATCACCTAAAGTAAAAAATACGTGTTTTAGCTAAAACTTAGAACACGGACGGAAGAAAAAAAAAATGAAAATTGGATTTTTGGCAGACATTTTAATAAAAAAAATAAATAAATTTAGCAAGTAGTTGTAATCGAAAACAAATCTTTCGTCCAAATCTCTAAGACCTGTATAAAATTTCATGAAGATTCATGTGAAGGCTATATTTCGGAAAATGTTACTTTGATCAACTTGAAACTTTATAACATTCTAGAATTGTTGTAGAATTTAATAATATCATACTAAAAACTCGATTTTTTGAAACTCGTGTACACATGTAATCGCTAAAGTGTGACGACCACAACAAAAGAGCAGATGGAGTTATAGAATACTAAGATACATAACTAAACTAATTGAAAAATAAATAAAATAAGTTTATAATTAAAGCTGARATATCATGCTCAATTGTGTGAGAACTACACCAAAAATGTCCAGATAAAAACTGCATAATGTCCTTAAAGCCCAAGAGCTTCCTTCACTCATTGCATACTATATATGTTTAAATTAAAGTATTATAACTGCTCCGGGACATAAGTAGTTTTTGTGTTTATCTACTCGCCAACGTTTGTTTCTTCATTTATTATGCCCTAAGTGTCTCTTTAACTGCTTTTATTRGTATGTAAGTGTATRYAYGTATGTATGTGCACTGTTATTGATGGAGTCGCCAGACAGTCGTAGCATTTTGTTGTCAAGAGGAGTCGCATCCGCTGTGTTGCTGCCAGACATTAGTTGCGTGCACCCACTCAAAACAGCGCTGTGTGCATTGCAACACGCTATCAAGATATTATGTAACAAGTATATATGTTTGTACAACTGAAATTGACGACCATAAAATTTGTCACTGTGCGCTATTTACGGTTATTTATTTGGTACAAATACTCGTATGCTACAAGTTTTTGTGGTGCAATTGGTTATGTTTTTTTATTTCATATATTTGAGAATTAAATTTTTATTGACAAACAAAATTGTTTGTGGCGACAAAAGTGCTAGTTAATGCCGTCAATTAGACACTTGATAGCATTTGTGGGCTGGCTGAAGTGCACTTGACATAATAAATTTATCAAAATAACATTTTAAGTGGTGGTAAACTGTTCACATTAAAGACAAATTAAAAAATATTTATTGTGTGCTTCATATTAAAGGGTTGTCCTCTGGCGGAAAACATAAAAAAACGGGTTTTTAATCGAAAACTTTTTTGAAAAGCCAAAGGCAGAAGGACCTTCGAAAAAATTGTCTGACTCTGAACAATATTTAAATTATCTGAAACCCAAAAATCTAAAAAAACAAAAGTATAATTAATATAGATGAATTCAAGTAATAAGCGAACGAGTGGTAAAAATTTTGATTACGGCCGAGAGCCTGGTTTATTGCTAAAGACCAGTGAGCATCAAACACAACCACACAAGAAGTAATCTAATGGTGTTCAATCACAACTTCTTGAAGACCATTTAATAACACAATTTCTTAAAATATTGAAATCTACAAACTTTTCTCGCAATAGTTCGCTTGATGTAAGTGGTGACTGGCACGTAGCCCCGTCTTGTTGGAGCCAAATGTTTTCAAGATCAACTTCTCTTAATTGTGGCCATAAAAAGTGGGTTACCAACGATCTACACCGCTCTTCATTGACAGTAACCGCGGCAGTTTTATTTCAAAAGAAGTACGTACCGATGATTCCACCAGACCAATAGTTACACCAAACTGTCAAACTATTTAACTTGTGGATTTTCTTTTCATCAGAATCGGCGATTTACTTAGTTACTGTACCATTCAGCCGAAGTGAGCCTCATCGGAGAAAATGATTTTCTTAAGAAAATCGGTTCGGTTTCAAGTTGTTCCAAGGCAGAAATAGCAAATTCGCGAGGGTTACGGTGATCCAATGGCTTCAGTTCGTAAGTGAGAACAATTTTATATTGATACAAACTCACATTCTGCTTAGAGACAGTCCAAACGCTTGGGAACGTCTTCAAATCCACAAATTCCGGTCTTTAGCCACACTTGTCTGAACGGCGGCAATATTTTAATTACTTTGCGCGGTTCTTTATCTTATTGGGTAAAGCGAAACGACGTACGAAAAGTTGCATTGGAGTACACGAGTATCCACTACAAAGCAACTAATCGCATACAGAAAAAATATATAAAAGCGCAGCTTCAGCACGGCACAATCTTTAGTGCATWGCACATAATCGTGGATATTGTTTGCGTTGCCCCATAATCGGTTCGCTTAAGTGCTTTTATGCTCTTTGCTATTATGCTTTCATTGCTTATCCGAGCATCTTCAATTTAAAGTCCTGTCCACTTTACTTTCACTATCGCCACTACAGCTGCTGCCAGCTGTAGTTATCACAACACATTTTGCTCGGACTACAACGCTTGACTCGCTTTTGTCACATRGCATAAACATGCATACACTGCTGCGCGAACACAGATTTTTTCCCATGCCATGCTCCATCAGCAGAGCGAAGCTTGTTGTACAAAATATAGTATACAAACTATAAAAGCAGAACGGTTATGAAACTTAGCGGACACTTAAAGCACCAAGGACAATACTAACAAGCACTCCAGCGGGATGTTCCGAGTTCTTGAATGTTGAATGAATTGCTTATGTTGTGAAGTTTGTACGGGATTTCGCAGTAACAACAAATGCAGTWGATAAACAATGCGCTTTCTGCTGTGTCTATGCTGTAATTCTCGATAGTGATGCGGCTGAGTGAACACAATGCGGCCAGAAAGAGTGTTTAAAGACAATTGTTTCATACGCTGCGAGTTTGAAGAAATATGCGTTAACTAGTTTCAACTACAAGACAACAAAAAAATTCTTTATAAAATACATAATATATATTTCTTAAATTTCTTGGCTAGTTGCATACATTTAATCCATCATAAGCATGTCTTAAGCCGTTTCTTATATAAATTTACTAACTCTTATGACCAAGTAAGACTACAATCACAAATAAATAAACATACATATATGTATGGAGACCAAAAGTTATATTTATATTTTACTTTCAGGTGTGAAGACCAAAAAAAGAAAAGCCAAAAATACTTGTACTGACATACGCATGCACATGCATAAAGTATACGCCAACATATCTAACAGCTTCGCATGTATGCTAACCCATATATACATAAATATTATAATATAATACGTGTGTTTGCGCCTGCAGATATGCAACAATATGTCGCACAAACAACCTGTTGCTGCTTCAGCGCAGAGTGTCTTTTGTTTGGCAAAGGTGTGGCGCTTGGTGAGACAAATTGTGGTTTTAGGGTGGAGAGAGAAGATAGAAAAAAGTACATATGTAATGGAGTTTTTGTCTGCCGGCGTTTTCCAGCACATGCACCTACACACTGATGTTCACGCAAAGAAATATGGGTTTAGCGACGCGAGTATGATACCAGCGCCTTTAGTTGGTTTTTATGCTTATGTGTCTGCACACTGCAGCGAAGATAACGGAGCGATGATGATTTCGAAATTATGTCAAAGGTGTATATAGCTTTTAAATGGTTAGCTTTTTGAATAAATTGTTAGGGACCATTTTGTACAGCGTTCAATTTTCTACAAAATCTATGAAAYGGGATATTTTCCAAATAGTGGAAAGCAAGATTTTGATTTTTTATCCGATAATAGGAAAAAAATAGAAAACTGTCAGACAGAGGACCTTTCCGTTACAATTRAGAGCCAATAATTGAAGAGATTTTTGTTGAGGTGCCTAAGAATCTATTTTCAGAGTTCTAAACAAACGCAAATCGTTTTTTTTTTTTTTTTGGCACACCTTAATGTATATACTGGGTAACCGTAAAAGTATTTTCGAATTTTGCCGTAGTACAGCTCCAGTGCTACGAGTCACATAGTGTCATACTACATAGTGTAGGAAAGGCGACATTCCAAGCTCATTTAACTTAATTAAATTCGTTCTGGAGACTTCGAAGTGAAAGATGCAACTCGCTCTGGTGGACCTATCGTTGTAAAAGTCAWCGTAATTGTGCAAAAGATTGACCAGGACCACCACATAARCAGCAATGGCATCGTTCAGAAACTTAAAATTCATCATGAAACGGTTTTGAACAATTTAAAAAAGCCTGGCTACAAAAAGAAGCTCGATGTTAGGGTACCACATAAATTGTCTCTGCAAAATTTAATAGATCGAGTTAACGTCTGCGATTCTTTGTTGGAAGGAAATAAAATCGAACCATTTCTGAAGCGAATGGTAATAGAAGACGAAAAGTGGATCAAAAACAACAGGAATGTGCGAAAAAAAATCATGGTCCAAGTGTGATAAAGCTTAACAAATCGTGGTCGCAAATCCAGGGTTGATGCCTCGAATGCTAAGTTCAGGTGGAATTGAAAAGGAATCATCCACCATGAGCTGCTCCAACCTGGTCGAACGATTTATTCTACATTTTATTGTCAACAACTGATGCGATTGAAATAAACAATCGACAAAAAACGTTCAGAACTGATCAACATAACGGGTTTTGTCTTCCATCAGTACAACGCTAGACCACACACATCTTTGATGACTCGACAAAAACTTTGAGAGCTTGGCTGGGAAATTTTGATGCATCCACCMTATAGCCTGACCTTGCACCATCAGACTGCCATTGGTTTCGTTCAATGCAGAACTCTCTTAATGGAGTAAAGTTGGTGTCAAAAGAAGCTTGTGAAAATTACTTGTCGCAATTTTTCGCCGAGAAAACAGAAAAGTTTTACACAGTTAGAATAATGTCTCTAGCGGGGAAATGACAAAAACTATTTTACCAAAATGGTACATACTTGGCTCAGTAAAATTAATTATAATTATAAAAAAATAGGAAGAAGCTTGATTAGAAATACGAAAAGACTTTTTCGACTACCCAATATATATATATTATATATCGCTTTAAAACGCAAATTTTGCATTTCTGAAAAAAAAAAAATTTGTTTGGTATGTTTAACTATCAAATAATGACCCTGCAAAGCTCTTAGCGCTGTATTCATATTCAAGAAAACAATCAGCGGCCCTTTTCTGTAAATACATATATATAAGCGAACTACCTGGAGTTCTTAAGCTATCGATCTAAAATTTTGCACACAAACCTTGCTTCTCAAGAAGCTGCTTATTTTTTGGAACAGTCGATATTGGACCGCTATAGAATAAAGCTGCCATACAAACTGATCATCCACTCCTTGTATGGAGAATTTTTTTAATTGAAAAGATATCCTCTCCAGCTTTGGCCGAGTCATTGTCTAAGGCAACAATATAATATCTAAGGAAATTATTCAGATCAAACATCTATAGCATGAAGCTGCCATACCAACTGACCAATCACGCTCAACTCCTTGTATTGTTTTAWTTGATAAGATATCTTCATAGAATTTGGTACTCATTATAACCTAAACCATCTCTAAAATATGGGAAAAATTTGTTTAGATCGGACGTTATATGTAATATCTGCCATACAAACTGATCGTTGTGAATCAAGTTCTTGTARSGAWAACTTTTTCATTTGGAAARATATYTKCACGAAATTTTGCATAAAACACAGTCTAAGAATATACCACAATCTCTGATTATATTGCAYAGATCGGACCACTATTACATATAGCTGGCATATAAGTTGAACGTTCAAAGTCAAGTTCGTGTAMGAAAAACTTTTTTATTTKKCAAACTATCTGCACAAAATTTGGCACAAACTAGTACCGAGAGTAGCGCTACAGTTTCTAAACAATTTTTCAGATCGGAAGACTATATCGTGTAGCTGCCATACAAACTGGTCTATCAATATCAAGATAAAAGCGTTTTTGTAACCTTTTGATCTATCCTGAAACACTATATAGCATTCTGGTTGAAAATTTGCCCTTCACCTCCCACAATTCTTCATTTTCAACTACCTTTTATACAAACAACCCCTCAATTGTTGCTTTTATTGTGCGCGGAATTCATTAGTTGCATTGTTTCGCGACGTATTGTGCTCATATTTGCTAAATACAAAGCGCGCTTGTATAAAATTATGCACGTGCYAAACTATAAACAAATACACCAAAAAAAGGTAATAAAATAGGGGAGATGCCATTCAGTTCTCTGGCGGTCACGTGCGACTTAATAATGTAATTTTCTTTGCTAAAAGTTCCCTTGCAAACCCAAATATAAGCATACACACGKACATTTAATCACGTAAATGCTGCTTCAAGCTACATTTGTCTGCCGTTTTGCGTTTCTTTACGTCTATTTGAAATATATATGTATATAGAGACATTATAGATATTAGCTGACGTATTGTTGTCACATATGCAATTACGAAAATAGTATCACACAGTGACGAAATAGCAGCGCASACTAGCGGCAAATATGTGCGTAGGTATGCATGGAGCCGACATGAATGATTGATGTTAATACGTGCGTGCCTGCGTGCGTGCAGCACGAAAATTCTTAGGAGATACTTAACTTACATATCCTGCATATTTTACGCACATTTAACTGTATATATAAATACATCTATAGAAGCGTGGGTGCGTCCCTTAGATATGCATATATGATTATGTGTATTATCTTTGAAATAAGTTCGAAAATGCCGCAAACGCTCAAGCAATTACACGCGATGAATACAACCAAATTCTGCAGGCGCTTTAATATACAAATGTGGAACTAAAAATAGTAACAAAGTAATAAAAAAATAAGATGGAAGTTTAAAGAATCGCTTACATTAATAAAACCATACAAATAACAAAGCAAGAGCGCGCATGGTCGGCTACATAAATGCATGACACAGCACTAATAAGGGGTACTACATGCCGTATGAGTAATATTTTATAGCAAAAAAAAAAAAAAAAATTTAATATGGCATTCTACCTCCGCTTCAGTTATTTAATCACATTTTTTCTCTCATTTAGAAATTTCTTTCAAGTTTTTCCAACAAAAAGACAACTTCTAATGGCAGCAGCAAATGGAATGGAAAAGAAATGTATGCATTTCAATGCATAAATGACAACTAGGAAGCAACATGAAAAGCTGGAATAAGTAGAGAAGTGAAAATGGAAACGGGCAGGCAACTACARTAGAATACAATATACGATAGGAACGAGCGCAAATTTTCCGAATTCTTTTGCGATATGCGCTGATGCAGTCAAACGTGTATGGTATTTTCTCTAGCTGGCAATGTTATAAAAAAATGTAAAAAATGCAGAGAGCAGCTAAATGAGATGTGGACAGTTAGCAGAATGAAAAAAYATATACATACACTACACTTTTATTAAACACAAATGACGAAAAAATAYGCGGTTAACACGCTCATATTATGGTCACACGTACCTAAAGACTATTTCTGCTGCTATTAGCGCCATCTACCAGTTCCTAACGACATTTCGAAATGAAGTCGAATAAAACTTAGCCGTTATATAAGAAATTTGTTAGAATTCCGAAAAAAGGTGTTTTTTTTTTTTTGTTTTTTTTTTTTTTTTTTTTGAAGGAAGTGTCCTACTTATGGCAAATATTGGGTAGTCGAAAAAGTATTTTCGTATTTCTAATCAAATTTCAATTTTTATTTTTTTTTCTATTACAACAACTTTAATGCACCAAATTTGTACCATTTTGGTCGAACACTTTTTGCCATTTTTCCGCTAGAGACATTATTTCATCAGTGCAAAACTTTTCTGMATTCGGGGCGAAAAACTGCAACAAGTAATTTTCACAAGCWTCTTTTGAAGCCAACTTTACTCTATTAAGGAAGTTTTGCATTGACCAAAGCAAATAATAGTCAGATGGTGCAAGGTCAGAGCTATGTACATGTATGGTAAGTGCATCAARATTTCCCAGCCAAGCTCTTCCAGTTTTTGCCGAAYCATCACAGATGTGTGTGSTCTAGCTTGGTCCTGATGGAAGACGAAGCCCTTTCCGTTGATCTGTTCTGGCCGTTTTTTTCGATTACTTGCTTCAATCTCCTCAATTGTTGACAGTAAAATATAGAATGAAACGTACGACCAGGTTGAAACAGCTCATAGTGGATGACTTATTTCTAATCACACCAAACACTCACCATTCAACAAAGAATCGCAAATGCTAATTCGATCCATTAAATTTTTCACAGACAATTCATGTGGTACACAAACATCGAGCTTCTTTCTGTAGCCAGCTTTTTTTAAATGGTTCAAAATCATTTGATGATGAATGTTAAGTTCCTGTGCGATGACACGGCTGCTTACATGACGTTCGTGGTCAATATTTTCCATAATTTCAGCGACTTTTTCAACGAAAGGTCGACCAGAGCGAGATGCATCTTCTACATTGAAATTTCCAGAACGGAAGCAAGCGAACCATGGATGTGCTACACGAACTGATACAGCATCGTCTGTAAACTTCACAAATTCATTGGTGTCATGCGTGGCATTCTTCCATTTTTGATACAAAAATTTCCAAATATAGCAATTTTCTTCATTACTTTCACTCATTTTTGAATAGTTGTAACTTCTTCAACTCTTTGTTGGTTAAATGAAACTTAAAATGTCATCTTTTTAACAGTATTTGGTAGGACACAATGTGATTGATATCACTGGAAATATTCGACTACAACGACATCTATTGACAAAATACGAAAAGACTTTTGCGACTACTCAATATATGCATACATATGTATATAGCATTTCCGTTAACTCCGGTTGGAGCATACTACTAATTTTCTTTTACTGAATCACATATATTTATGTAACATTAGGGACATTCCTGAATCAACATTCATACATATACTACATTCTAMGTATTCGAAAACACGGCTACACTCACTTAAAGCTTTCCGCAAAAAAATGTCTACCAAAACTGCATAAAATATCCTCTATAAAATCCTCTCATTAAATTTGTTTGCACTTTAAAGATGTCTCATATAATTTTTCACATTTGTGCTTATCATTTTGCGCTGTTGCGGCACTTTTACAATTTAAATGAGTCGTCAACGCTGTCGCGTTGGGACAATATCATAATTTTATTTGCATAAACTCGCGCTGACAGCTAAGCAAACAGTCTTTTGTGTGCATCAGCGGGCAGT
>NW_017536407.1:178310-200448 GCF_001853355.1 Bactrocera latifrons | reverse complement strand
CAACAAACAGGCAACCGTGCGGCGAACGAGAAAAGTGCTGCTTGGAATTTACACGCCACCTGAGCCCATAATGGCAGCTCATTTCATTTAATTTCGGCAACGCTTTTTCGTGGTTTTCGTGTTGTCAGCTGTGTTCGTCTTATTGCTTGCTTTAATTTTATTCATACACACACACAGATATATATACTTTATGCAGTGAATTTTTTGGCAGCGTTTGGTTGACGCGCGCAAAAATGCTGTCGCCTAACATTTGTCATTGTGGCAGTGCTCGTCTCGCATTTCAGCATTTTCACGAGTGCGGCGCCGCATTTTTTCCATGCGCACCTAATATGAGTGTATTAGTGCATGTTTACGGTAATATTAGTATATGTATGAGTGGGTATGTTTGTTTGCTTGTGCTTAGTGCTCCTTCGCTGTTAGCTGAAAAATACCCCACACACACTCTTAGAGGAATTTTTATGTCTCTTTGCGTATGTGTGTGTGTGTGCTGTGTCCTCATTCCACGTTTTTCTGCATTCCACAACTGTCATTCCATTGCAAATTTTTTCGCTGCTAAGTAACCGCAACTGTAACACGAATATTCGTGTCGGCATGCGTCTCACTTATTACGTCTCTGACCCCTSCATTTGCAAGCTGCTCAGTTTAGGATATTTATGGTGCGCTTTAAAGGCGGCGTATTCATCAAAYATGCGCTTTACTTCAACACTGTGGCCAACATATGTACTGTGCTTCATAATTTATGTATACATCTATTTAAACTAGTAGACATACAAACATCTAAGTACTTATTTCAATTTCGTTTCGCTGATTCACTAAAGTGCCGTTGTAGATGTAAGGCGACATTTTTCTGTTGTTATATAAACTMCTGAAAGTATGCCTCGTTTGCTTTGTAATAAATTGTTATAAAATAAAACCAAGAAAAAAATTTAACTTAAGTTATAATACCCTTCACAGTTACATTTATTATGCATAAAATGGTAAAAAAATATTTATCTCAATTTTAATCTGCCAGTTTGTATGACAGCTATATGTTATAGTGGCGCGATCCGCATGGTATGTTCAGAGATTTTGGTATTTTCTTGCGCTGTGATCAATGCCAAATTTCATCAAGATATTTCGTCAAATAAAAAAGTTATCCATACAAGCATTTAATTCCGATCGTTCAGTTTGTACGGCAACTATATGTTATAGTGGTGCGATCCGAACAATATCTTCAGAGATTTTGGTATTTTCTTGTGCTGTGATCAATGCCAAATTTCATCAAGACATCTCGTCAAATAAAAAAGTTATCCATACAAGCACTTAATTCCGATCGTTCAGTTTGTACGACAACTATATCCTATATTGGTCCGATACAGACGATTTCGGCACATGAGTAGTCTTTTGAGAAGAAGCGCAAGTGTGCGAAATTTTAAGTCGATAACTCAAAAACATACAGACTTCCTTTATCCGATGTTTCCTACTGGCTGTTACAAACCTCTTTGCCAACTTAATATWACTTATGCAGGGTATAAAAAAAAAAATAAACGCATGTTTTTCCTACATATTAAGCAGGGCATTAGCGTTTTAATAAGATACTTAAGCGAAATTATACACGCTGGAATTGTACGTATTTCACTTTTATTCACAAGCTTACCTAGGGGAACCTACTTTTCATCACTGATTTACGCGCATTTAATGGTGGATTTATAAATTGCTTAAATGTATGCTCGTTAGCTTTTTGATACACATTAAAATCATGTTTGTTATACTTTGCAGTGATTCGAAGACAAATATGAAACCGAAGAGTTAATCACTTAATGTATGTTATACAATCTATCACGTATTCAAAACTTATAACACACACTCTTCTTACATAGTCGAATATAAGTACAACTATAGTTCCGTTAAAGAATAAAAAGATTGTAAATAAAAAAAGAAGAAGCGATTGGAAATCATCAACACTATTTTACATGAAGAGAAATGTGTAACGAACAGTTCGAGTGCATTGATTTCCCACAACGAAGCCGGTACAAATGAACTTGAGCACGTGCACATTGGCATCGGCGATGAAAATGTCAACGGCACTGCCACTTGCCGTGCATATAAAAGGAGCAAAAGAGGAGAATCTTAAAGAAGGAGGACGTATGCATTTGATTGTGCTTTATGCAAATTACTCCACACTACATAGACAGAGAAGAAAACCAGACATTATAGTGGTGAAGTAAAGAAGTCAAGTGGATAAGGCTGAACACAGTGTAGTCAAGTAATCATAGTGTGGAAAAAGTAACACAAAGAGCAAGTCTCTGACATGTTTCAACTTGTACACTTCGTTGCCATTACTCATTAGCACAGCTGCAATATCTTTTTAGCCTAAGTGAGAGCATCGATTGGATGATAGTAGGTAGGAAATAAAGTACATTTATGACAGATTCTCTAGCCACCTAATCGGAATTTGTTTTGTATATTCTCAATATTTTCATTGATCAATTTCGAGAAGCTACTGGTAAAATAATGCTGAAAGCATAGAGAAAGAACCGTTTTTAGATTTCTTGATATGCGATTGCTTCAGGAACTCTTCTTTACGGATTTTTTTTCTCTTAAAATATATTCAAATACATATATTTAAGTAAACTCTATAGAATATGGGTAAGTGAAAAATATGATTTTAGTCCAGGTATGACTATATACACCCCTGGCTCAAGCTCCCTTTTATTCATTGTGTGTTCGACCAACCTCGAGAAGTCTTTGTTTTCTTTTGAAATATAATAGTAAAAAATTTTAAAATGTAACAATATTTTTACATCCGTCTGAAATTCTATTAATCTACACAAAAATCGATTGTCAAGTATATTACAATTATCGATTTTTATTATTTTCATACAAATTAAAAAATTCTATTAATCTACCCAAAAATCGATTGTTATAAAAAAATTGTATATATATTGAAATGATCGATTTTTATTGTTTTCGCATCAAGTAAACTGCTTAATGTTTATGCATAAATATTGTAAACTGTAACGTGATTCCAAAAAATTTCAATTAAAATAAACTATACTTCGCTTAAAAGAAAAAGATTACAGCTACGCGATAATCGATTCAACTAACTAAATTATAAAGAAAAAAATACTTGTTAAAAAATCTGTCGCTAAAAGCTTTACAGTTAAATATTGATAACTCGAAGTTATCGATTTTTTATTAATCAATTAATCGAAATTTTATTAATCGTATAATCGATTAATTGTATTAATCGTATAATCGATTAATTGTATTAATTTATTAACCAGCAATTCATATTAATTAGAAAATTGGTAAATATTATTTATCTATTAATGCACAGCTTTATGAATCGGTAAGTTTTGCTAATCTAATAATCTTTCAGTTAGATATCAAAAATTCGAAGCTATCGATTTTTTATGAATACCTTACTCGAAATTTTATTAATCGAACAAAGGATAAATTTTAATAATTTAGTAACCGATAACTCTTATCAATCCGAAAATTTATAAATTTGAATTATCGATTAATTGACATTTTCTTTAATCGATAAGTTTGATGCTTATAAAAATCTTGCAGTTATTTATCGATAAATCTAAGTTATCGAATTTGAATCCATTAATCAAACCATCAGTCAATATTTTTAATTTAGTAACCCATAATTATTATTAGTCACAAAATTAACAAATTTTATTTACAGATTAATCGATATTTTTATTAATCTAGTAATCGATATTTTTACTAATCGATTAATAGATGACTTTTATTAATCTAGTAATTTTATCAATTGAGTAATCGATACATTTTATCAAACAATTGAACGATATTTGTTTAATCGAAACACATAAAGAGTCGAATTCTATTAAATCCTACTATTAGACACACGACAAATTCTCAAACTACAACGGTTAACTGTTATACAGATAACAAATGTAGACTCTGAACGCCTCTAAACATTTATTACTTGTCGCTCTTGAATTTAACTTTTTATTACACTATGCAATATCCACTTTTCAAAACAGCTTAACAATATCTTCAACGTATATTCTTGTATTTTCAATAAAACTTAGCATTTATTTGCAAATTTGGAAACACACCTCAACTTTTGCCATGTACATARGGGGGATACGAGTAAAAAATAATAATTTTCGCAAACTTTCAATCGAGCAAAAATTTATTTTCCAGTGAAATACAMACACTTGAACACTTGTACATAACATTTCTACACAATTGCAAGCATATTACCGATATCCCGGAAGCGTGCGTGCAATCTGCCAGATTTGTTTGCCCTGAGCCAACACTGACGCCCACGCAGCCAACTACATATGYATCATACGTGCTCGCATATGTGAGTATGTGYGTGCGTGTATGCGTATGTATGTAGTGGTAGACAGCCAAGTGCACTTATACGAGTACAACGAGCTTGGATTCTTGGTGAAGGCGGCTGACTGTCAGTCGCCTGAGGATTGGCGTCGCTCTTCCGCTTACTTGTTGTGCACTGCATGTGTGTGTGCGCTTGAAATGTGCACATATTTGTTTGCAGTTCGCAGTTCGTATACGGTGAATATGTGCTCGGCACATATTATAGCCAATAGCTGTCTTTGCAGTCGTTCAGCAGTGGCCAAACTTCCGTTTCCTGTCGCCCATGTGTCTGCCATAGGCGCCTTACTGACGACCAACATTTCACTCACCTCAGCTGCCTTTCTGTCTGTGCCTGTGTCACCTGGCACATCACTCCTTCCTTGCTGCCTTTACGCACGTTTCGGCTCTATTTCATTCGTTCTTTCTCCACTTGATGCCTCTGTCTGCTGGGTGGCCTGTGCGCCTGTCAGCGCCAAAGCGGCATATCACTGCACAATTGCAGAGTTGTGAATTCTTTGGAGACTTGCATGTTATGCGATTGCTTTGGCTTCATATGCTCATTCATACTTCTTTCGCTATCTGTCATAGTTCAATTCATTCATATGCATACAAATACTTTTCAACTTATGCACATACTCACTTGTAAGTGTGTGTGAATGTGTTTACGAGTGAGCTTTCTGAAACGATCAAGCACCTCTTGCTGCAAGTCGGCGAAATCTTCTGCTTGCCATAAGCACGTGCCTTTGCCGACGATAAGTGCAATTCTTGCAACTCCGAAGTTATTGGCACACATTTCTTTACAAATCGATTTGAGCTTAAATTGAACTTATCACGTTCGCACTGTCACGAGTGCGAGTACATGAGTGCAAAGTACTGAACTCAGGTAAACTTATGTACTTCTTATGAGAATTTTTCTGACAGGTCGCTAAGCAATAGGCCATTTCTTTTTAAACACATAATAGAAATGTAATTAGGGCTGATTGTATTTTCTTTACCCTGAAGAAGGTATATTAAATTTAATTGACCTTAAATGTAAGCAAAGGTTCTGGACTTGGCTAAATATAAACATAAAGTTCATTGACCTCTCAAACACACAACAAAAGGAGACTTCGGAAAATAGGTTGATAACTTTGTATACCACCTGTATACCACGGTTGTGGACTTGGCTAAACGTATACAAGAAGTTCATTGACCTCCCAAAACGTACACAAACGCGTAAAAAACAAGATCATTGACATTAAACACATAAAACGTAAAAAAAAGGTGACCTTGGAAAATATAAACCATAAGGTCATTGACCTCACAATGAAAACAAAAGAGTCATTCACCCTACACTACACTTGACTAAACAAATATGAACAAAAAGTTCGTTGACCTCATAATGTAGARAAAGGATCAGTGACCCCATGAAAGCTAAACAAAAGGTAAACAAAAGACATCAAATTTAAAAAAGATTTGTGRTCTTGACTAAATATTAACAAAAACGTCATTTAAAAGGGGAAAAATRTAAAGAAAGGGTCCCTGGCTTCATGATGTAAAGGATACCTGACTTTATAATTAAATACTCCTGCCTATAGCCCAAATAGATAATAAACTAAAAGTTGAAAGCATACGCCCCGAAGGGGCAATAGCGTTTATAAGAAACATTTTCAAGGTTTGATTTTATGGGATTTTTAACCAGACAGAAATCTCAAACATATTTGGAAAATGTTTTAAGACGATCCCAACAGAGATCGGACTCRGGCCCTGCGTAACTCTAGTGTATATCTCCCGCATCGTACGTTGGCAGCTTTTGTAAACAATATTTTAAGCAAACTTTTAAGCGTAATTGAAAATAAAACCTCATCCAATACAAACTTAAAATGCTTTCGTTCAATGCTAATTCAAAAATTGTCTATAAAATTGAAGAATTTTAAATAGTTATCACAAAAATTATTCAAAATTCTTTTGACTTTCAAAAAGTGCGAAACTATGTTTCCAAACTTTCTCTCTCAACTTGCTAATGCGATTTTACAGATACATACTCAAATTTACTATTCTAGCATTCATGATGAAACTGTTYTTGAAGAAAAGTAATTAATTTAAATTTCTAATGTCTACAACGTTTCGCCTCTAATTAAACACTTTGCTTACATATAATTTATAAAAGTTTATAGCACAGCACAGAAGCATAGAAGTGCGATGATGAAGTAATTAAAAAATAAATAATATGAAATTCGCCATAAATGAGTCAACTTGCTGTACTTGAAGCAGAGCCTCAACAAACACACTACTCACCCCATTCATTCATTTTCGCACAGCCACGCACACTCAACTCCACAGCTGTTCACTCACTGCCATTCATTTATGGCGGCTACAACTCCCTGACTACTGCAATATTTATAAATTTATTTCCCTGCTCCATTCATCCTTGAACACCATCCACTGCCACTGCCACTTGCACGATTTTTGTTTTTTTAAATGCACTACAAACAACACAAAAGCGAACATTTAAGACGAATTATGCAAAAGTGTAAAGAGCGAAAGAGAAATTTCCCTYGACTTTAGGAGTACATAACGGAATGCTAATTAAGCAACGAACTCGTTATAAGGAGCACAAAATGAGTACGCCTAGTCGAAGTAGTAGTAGTAGTAGCAATAGTAGGTAGTTGATGAAGTWCACCAGTGMAGGTATATGTGTAAGAATGTAAAATAGGAGGCAGTTGTTCAGTGAAGCTCTGTCTTGCCTCAGTGGATACTGCGAAACTCATAAAGCAAACAAATTGGCATCATTTTAGTGTTTAATGAGTACACTTGTGCATATATTTCAATACCTGGGAGTGGAGAAAGCAGCTGTACGAGTTTACAGATGGAGTTGTTGTGCAGTGAAATAAAGTTGACAAATTTGTGCGCGCAATTGGACTTCGTGAGCGTTTCTAATGAATTATGTAAAGCTATAAAAGAACGGCGAGTATTGCAATTCTACTTAGCAATAATATTTACAATTTTAGCAATTAGCGAATRAATTTCAAAATATTATATTTTCGATGGCAAGAGACGAAGTTCGATATTTGTCTCCTGACTAAGCTTTCCACCTATGATAAAATTATATATAAATGTCGTATTTTCAATATTTGATGTCACTCTATTTGGTGTATACCAGATGGCTATTTAAATCCTGATCTCTAACTAGGAGCCTGTTAAAGCGCTACCACAGAAATCCAGAAACTTTCTCTGCGATTCCTGGTGGACCACAAAGGACTCGGCTCGCTCAACTTACGAGAAGTTTAGAAGCTAAGAGATTCCTCTATAACGCATCACTCTCAGGAAGATGAKAAGCAGCCATAATTTATCTCTACAACGCAGTAGTCTGAATCAGTGGAGAAGCTCGGAGGAACTTCTGAGATAATATTCCTATGATCAGACAAACAACAGCCTGGATAGTTTAGTTATGTCTGACTGTTTATCTGTATATACACAAACTAGTTCCATAAGTTTTGAGATATCGATCTGAAATTTTGCATGTCCCTTTCACCTCAAGCAGAGACTTCGGGTTCTATAGCATGTGGTTGCTATTAAAAATGAACGATCGGAGTAAAGTGCTTGTGTGAAAAACTTTTCCATTTGAGGAGATATCTTTCCAAAATTTGGCATGTATTATTGCTCAAAGCAGCTGTACAATCTCCGAAGTATTTGCTCAGGTCACTCAAGCACAGATCTGTCACACATATGCATTTATACATTTAAAGAAAGATCGCAAGTAGCTGAAGCATTTAGAAGAAGTCAACTAGGTCATTGACCGCTTAATGTTAACAAAGGTTGTTGACTTGGCTACATGTAAACAAAAAGTTCATTGATCTCACAAAACGTAAACAAAGGAGTCATTGACACCATAAAGGGTAAACAAAGGGTTGATTAACTCAGTAATCTAAATCAGTGGTAAGGCATGGAAGAATATCTGAGAGCATATTGCTATAGCCAGTCAAGCAACAGATTTTAACGTTTGCGGCGCCACTTTTGCTATTAATTGAAAAGYCTTAGTAATCGCGTTTATGCTGAGTACATATTATTTTACCACCACAAACTTTAGATGGAACCCGATAACATAAACTGTAAAGTTTTGAAATGAAAACAGGGATAAAATTTGGAAACGGAAACATTGACATCCTCTCATAATCATCACAAATACATCCAAGGTCATCTCTAAAAGTCAATCAAGCATATGAGGTAAGTGTCCTTGGCCTATCTCAAACCAAATGGTTAGAGTCTGGTCAAGCAAAATGTTCCGTCAAGCCAAAGCCCCACAGGACAGAAAACTTTTTATTTATTTTTACACTTTACTTTACAGACAACAGCAATTCCAGTGATGACATAAGAAAGCAGAGTTAATCTCTATAATTTGCCACTAATTATAAGCATTATCAAGACATAACCGAAGCCTACACAATTGATTTCAAATTCCATGCAAGTCCAACCGCAAAGCTTTAAAGTTTTAAGCGACAATCATAATAAGCTTTTTACATTACCAAAATGCCACACTTTTCAATTTTTACAAATCCGCTTATAAATCGCCAGAAACCCACGCGCTATAATGCAGATAAATTTAAGAAAACCACACCAGCAACAAGAACAAGTCGAAGGAAAAAGCGAACAATAAAGCAAAACAGCAATAAAGCGTAATCAATTTATGCCAGCAAAGCCGCAACGGTGCGGTTATGGAAACGAGCCAAATCGAAAAAGCCGACAAAGATAAAAGTTTCAAGGAGCTACAACACAAATAACAGCAACACAGCGCAGGCCCACACCTTAACACCCACTTCATGCTAAGTGATTCGCAATAATGAGTAAAGCAATAACAAATAAACAAACAAATAACAAAAAGGTATTAAAACACAGCCACGAGAAAATACAATGGCAACACTAACAACAATAGCAACGCAGCAACAACTTCGTTTACCGGTAATTTGTAGCGCTAATGCGTCTTTAATCTCAATAACTTCCGATATTCGACGAAAAGCACTCGAAGTGCAATAACAACAACAGCAACGTGCTGTCCTTTATGGCATAGCGCGCAAATTGTTGAGTTTCCTTGGAGAGTGAGAGTGTGGGTATAGTAAAAAGTACGTATTGTTGGTAGGCGTGAAAAGGAGACGGAACAAATGTTCGTAGCGTCTGTAGAAACAGGGTAATCAATCGATATTTTTTATGAAATTATTTAATTTTAGAGCGTAAATAAAAGTGTTTTTTCTGAAATGGCTTTGCGAAAGCGAACATATAGCAAAATAGACAATAGACAAAAAAAAAAAAAAAACAACCCTGAATGTAGACTGAGTCTTTGAAGTTTACAGCATAACTGAACAACACTTATCATATATACATTTCTTGAAGCCATAATAGAGCAAAATGGACCAACATACAACTCTCCATGAAGCTTCTAAACAAAAATTCTGAGAACTTTCGATATTCCAAGGGGAACTTAAGCTTCAAAAAAACATTTTTTCTCGACTACTCTGTATAAGTGTAAGTTTTATTTAATTTTCGGTAAGTAACGCAATGGTGTTTCGCGCGAAACACTCAAACACTGTAAGTAAGCAAGCCGAGCAGACAGACAAGTAAACAAAGTTGCCACTTTCTAAACGCTCAAAAGCAGCAACATTGTGCATTTTTTCGCTGGTAATCAGCAGCAATACGGCTTCTACTTTGAGACTCTCGCGCTTCATTAAAACTACAACGTGGTAGATTATCGACTGCGCAGGATGAAGAGCACTTTGGTCTGACGCTGCGGTAGCGAACACTTTCCGCCGCGGCTCTAAGTTATACTTTCTGTTTTGTTTTCACGCCACTTTCGTCTATACTTTACTCTTTTTATATAATGTAGCATGGTGTTTTATTTCAATAAGTACCGTCTCAGGAAATTGCTGCAATAATGTAGAGGAAGGAATAAGAAATTAGCGGATACGTCTAAAGTGTCTATGAGAAACGTGTAGGGATGCGAAAAATGTGGAGATGCGATATAAAGATTAAAATATATGAATAGAGAATTTTTAAGTCTTGTGTGAGAAAAACATGAGTTCCACCAATATTCTAAGAGAGAGATTAAACGCAGAATAGAACGTGCGAAATGGGACAGATACCGATAGTTGAAAAGGGAACAGAGAGAAGCCGAAAAGCGTGAGTACGAAAAGCTTGAGAAGCAGGCCGACAGGGGTAAAGCGGCAACTAACAGAAGGTTCCAAGATCGAATCCACAGAGGTTCAGAATTATAGCGAAGGCATAACTAAAGGGATGGTGAATCCTATTTATCGATCGATGACGATGGAGTGGATGTTCCAAAAACAATTCCTCACCTGAAGAACGAAGTTTCAGAGAAGTCGACTTCCACTCTTGCGATTTCTTAAACCTACTCTCATGATATTAATATCATTGKCCTCAACAACTATGCAGCCGCATGGACGATGACAATAGCTTATGAGTCGGCGTCACGAGATATGCGACGGCATCGCCATAGTTCAGCGATTTAAGAGATAGCGGCTACACTGGCTAARTGTATGAAAACACTCCAGCTATGGTAGTATTCRATGCAGTACCTGCACAGGGAAGCAGAAKAAGACCTYCATTCCATTGTAAAGACAAGGTGGAGAAGGACTTGGTTACACTTGGAGTCTCCGATGGGCGCCAAACAGCAAAACAGAAGAACGATTAGCGTGATGTTATAAACTCTTWAAAAATATAACCGCATAAGWGGTWCCTAGGCTCGTAAAGAAAAAGAAGSGTGAASAACGGAAGCAAGAGCGCCCWAKCATTCAATRGTATKCGACTACAAATGGCTACAGAYCTGTTTTCACTTGGGATGTAYTACTGGCGTGAGCTTGCAAAGAATGTCATGTGTTCAGGGCCCAGATCGATCCACGGTTGTATGGACAAAGAAAAAGAAAGGAACTATTTAGTGAAAAGCAAAGAGCAGTTTAGATATCACAAAGCAAATTTGAGCTTTATTTACATTCTCCCATCCTACTTTTAAGCAAACAACGCGAAAATCATTGAATCATTTATATCCAAATGCATACACTCACGTATTCTCTTTTTRCAAATCGCTTGCAGAACGATTTCCATTCTACATACCACCGCCGCTCCCCACATTTCGAACTSACGCCACAAGCTCGACCGACTGCTGTCAAACAYTTTCTTCGGCTGTCATACACCAAAAAACTTTATTCATACACGCCCAGCACAGCATTGATGTGCAGTGAAGCGACGTCATCAGCGATGCCGCAGCGGTCAAGCAGAAGTGTCTAACTACAGTGAAAGCAAATAGTACATGTACCGTCGCTTAAGCGCAACTGGCAGGTGAATAAAATGGCAATTTTTTTTTTAATTTTATCTTCGATACATACAACATGCCGATGTATTTAACACAAAATCCACACACACATACACTCAAATTGCCATTATACCGGCTCTCTGTCAGTTTACCGCTCAATGCGAACACTGCTGAAGGCCCTAACCACTCTGTTGTCTCTAGACCTGTCATTGATGAAGCGCACCTGCCGCCTCCACCAACCGCTCTCGGCGCTTTTGTGCCATTCGTCGTTTTACCGCCTCAATGCATCGCTGTTGCTGTGCATCAGTGCTCTCTCTAACGGTGAAATGCTTCGGTGCACCKGTACAGCGTTGTCTCATTTGCTTACCGCTTGAATAGGCGGTGATGGTCAGCTGTTGAACTTGGATACGGGCTGTTGAGTTCGGACGACTGCTCCGAATGGATGGATAGATGGATGTGAGTAGCACAGGCTTTGTTGCTTGCAGCTGTCAATGTTGTTTTTGTTGGCTGCTGCCACCAGCGATTCAACGGCGATTCAAATGCAAATAGCGCAGATACACAGGCATACATACCTATGCATGTGTGTGTATGTGTGTATACAGACACGAAATGGCACTGGCTTCAGCACGCCGGTATATTTCAGCTGGCAGGCGAACTGCGAAGGACACATACTTTTCAAATTCATGCAAATGGTCATGTTAGAGCCACTCAACTTTTTCACTTTTTCCCACGACATACCTGTGCATATTATTTACATATGTCTATATACACGGAGATACATATATGTATATGTGGGTATGTGCAAAAAGTTTATTGCTGCCATCGTATTTTTGTTGTTTTTGGCTGTTTGCTGGCACTTTGCATAAATTAATTTATTTACTTTGCAATTCATTAGATTCACCTGCACAGCTGGACAGAGGACATTGCATGCGGACGAACGGACGGACTGCATACGAAAGTGGTTGTGTGTAATGCTCGTAAAGCGAGCAATTAGTTTTTGCATTTCTGATGACAAATAGCTGTTGAATTGGTATTTTAGACGCTTAAAGGGCCATTAAGCTGACGAACATTAAATCACTTTGGCTCAAAGCACTTGTTTGATAAAATTTAAGCTCAGATTGATGACTTGCAAATATTAAGGTGATGAGTGTACGATAATCCTTGGGCGACTATGCAAACTGATTACTTATTTAATGCGGAGAAAAGTCACTAAATACACCTTGAGGTAAAATATTATGAGAGCCGAAAATTCCCTAAAGAATGGACTAAGTTTAAGTTTCTTATAAATACAAGGAACTTAAMTCTCAATGTACTTTCCTTGATCTTGATTGTAAAAAGTAAGTTCGAAATGAGGATTCGAAAACTAGGGGTGAAACCGGAAATTCCCATATATATATAGTTGGAACATATGCCAGCTTAACCGCATAGCTATGACAGTATTTCGAATTTTGTATTGACAATAACTTTCCTTCTATTAAAATATTTTCTTCGATCATTGGAGACAAGTTCGAATCAAAAGGAGATGGCTAAAAAGTTGTAGATGGCAACTCATTGTGTTAGATTTGGTTATCCTGGTGGGCTAATGAGCAAAGGATATTTGGTCCTTTGCATTACTAAATGAAATTCCGTTACAAAGACCATGGGTAGTAGTAGAAATATTTTAGCATGCGTATGCTTGAGCGAAGTTACTACATTTCATCGATTTTATTACATTTCATCGATTGGAATTGAAGCTATTACGTTTTAAGTGTCAGAAAATGAGCTTCAAATAAAAAGCCAACATGTGGGCCAATCAAAATCCGTGATCACCGGAAATTCCATCGCAACTGTGCGTGAATTCATCAAAAATCAGCCGAAATCATCATTGAAATGGAATTTAACATCTCTAAAATATCGATTTATTACATTTTGACCGAACATTTGGGATTACGAAAGATTTGTGCACGGTTTRTTCCGCACAAATTGACTGACGACCAAAAATGACGAAGGACATCATTGTGACCGATTATTTAACCAAAGATCACATTGTAACCATTAACCACCCCCCATATTMACCATCYTCCTTTCCGGAAAAATRCATTTCTCCATGAAAGGAAAGCGTTATGCAGACGTAGAGATCATTCAAAAGGCTTGCACCGGCATACTGTCGGCCACACCGGCCAACGAGCTAAAACACTCGTTCGATGTGCTTTTGAACCGTGCAGAAAGCTGTATTGACGCAGAAGGAGAATATTTTGAATAAAATAAATTGATTTTGCCAAAAAAAAATCAATTTGTTCTGTTTTTTCAAAGTCCCATTTACTTTGGAAAACACCTTATATAACGAGCTTTCTAGMATCTCTGCACACAACACTAACCAGTTTGTAGTAAAGCACACATTTAAGAAAGTTAATCACTTGATTTCACTGAATATAATCAAAACTAATTGCAATCAAATTCGAAATTAATTTCTGTTTCAGACACACACATAACCATAACCTATTTACATATTAATATATATTCTCCTATTTGTTTAGAAGTATTTTATGCTTGTTGCTGATAAGCATGGTTTCCTTCCAAACCTACATTTGAGCTGTTTTGGATGYCATCTCTGCGCTGGTTGTTGCTGAATGATACATTCTGCTTGCAAACAAAACCAGAAAGCCTAAATAAGCCAACTGAGCGAAATGTAAGTATGTTCTCGTATGCCTAGATTCACCATAAGTTTTAACTCAACACAAAGTTTCCCACTAATCGCAGATAAGTAAATTGCAATCTT
The DNA here is from genome assembly GCF_001853355.1 of Bactrocera latifrons. NCBI lineage: Eukaryota > Metazoa > Arthropoda > Insecta > Diptera > Tephritidae > Bactrocera > Bactrocera latifrons. The sequence continues at coordinate 186,052 of NW_017536407.1, read as the reverse complement.
CATTTTGGTGCAACTTCTTTGCATAAACTTTCAGCATTTTCAGGCAGCGTACCAGTGAGTTAGAGTGGAAGGTTTGTGTGCCGTGCAAGAAAGCGCAACTTATGTCGAAATAGTAACAGAAAATATCATCTCGGACCGATAGCTATAGTGTGCCATAAAAATCATTTACACTTATATTTTATCTACTTTAAATTTAGCTTTTCTATTTTATAACAAGTTCGAAGGAGGTTATCACCTTATTATAATACACTCGCTTTGATACGCAAACTAAATCTTGTTTGAAGTTATTAAAATTTTGAAAAAGATTGGAAAAGGGTTGCCCGCTGTTGACCACATAAATTCAAACAAAAATTTTTAAAATATAATATTATATATTTCAAAAAACAAACCAAAAATCAAAAAATAATTGGAAAGGAATTACCCGCTGTTTATCAAGTAACTTCAAAAAAATTTTACGTATTAAAAAAAATAAAATGTATGGTTAACGTTTGCAACAAAAATCGTATTTTTACTAATTATGAAATACGCCTATAATATGCTTTCTACTCCCTATAGAAAACTCTTCTTAATTATTATTTATCAATTCTTATTTACATTATTTATAAGTAGTACGCCCAAAATATTATTTGATTAAACTATACATTTTTATGGCCTATTCAAATTTCCTACAGGGTCAGTTTACATACATAATACTTGTTCGAATATTTATATTTTGAAAGTATGTACACACATGGTTAGACATACGCTGAATATATAGTACATACCTTTATTACCTGTAGTAAATTGTTGTCAACAAGAGTTGCGTGCAATATTACGCTACTAGGATCTAGTTGGAATCTTGATTGGTCGTAAGTTTGTCAAAAGTAAAGTTTTATGAATACGAGTACGCTTGCATATGCGCTTCTTCATATACATAGGTACACAGTTGACTAGTTTCTATACATATATTGCTTTATTTATGTACTTATATTTCTACACGTTTTCAAATACTACCATTTCAGATACTACCTGYAATTTCATCTCGCAAAATTTATAACATTCTTTTACAACGTGCAATCACAGCAAAAACTAATCCAATATAATTCTGCCCSCCTCGCCGCGATGCGAGATGTCGACTTCACTTAGTTGGAAGCCAATTTAATGCTGGTAAATAAGGCTAGGCACACAGTGATGTAGAACGCAATGTCACTCAGCTGAAGCTTTACGCTGATATTGCAGATGGATGAAAGTAATTGGTAATATTTAATGCTCGAAACGTAGTGAAAGTGAAGCATATATCTAGATCTAGATCTAGATTGCGGAGTTTTTGATTGAAATAATGATTTTCACTGCCGTAGAGAATATCTAAACTCTGTTTGGAGGATAGTTCAAAATCAACTGGTCCAAAAAAACGGCTGTGTCGTTGGGGTCAGRCAAAAGTAGCTTGGTGTTAAGTGAATAGGTCAGGATATATATTTATTATGTCGAGATCTTTACCGTATAAGTAAGAATTGAGCATGGCACAGCAKCCATACAGAAGTTACTCTAAAAACACACTGGTTTCGTGCCGTCTGCAATACGTGGTGTCATAAATGTGTGCTTCAGTGCCTTGAAGGCATAATGTTTCTATATTATTTATGAATACTATTAACAATTATGCATTCAATATTTCAACAGCCTTCGTTGCAAATGTGTGCCTAGCCTTACTTTCATTGCACGCAAATTGRCTGCGGCTGTCTAAAATGGCTTTGCATCAATTTCACTGCTCAACTTACTTTGTTGAAATTACTTTGTCCAATTGCGTCGCGCTGTTTTCTAACTAGTGGCCGCTGATGAATTACAGCCAAGCAATTGGGAGACACTCGTGAAATCAAAATTTCTCCAAAGACCACAAAATTGAATAAAACCAAGTTAAGAAAATTACACTCGAAGCTATTAAGTATTTACCTATTTCATCAAAAGTGGAATCATTACTAAAAGGAAGGAATGCTTATGCGCCAAATGTGTGCCCTTGTATATCTAAGAGCAGGATCTTAAAATATATACTATGTGTACCATATATCGACGTTATTTCAATATTTGTACAACTAAACTGTGCTACACAATTAATTATTTGTTTTTTACATAATTAAAAATATTTTAAGAAAAAGTTTACGCCAATAAAAATGTGCCACGTACCTGTTAAATTTAAGAAGAACTCATATTTGTTGCTTTAAGCGCGTGCTTTGAACTTCTCTCTCTCCACTTATCTACACATCACTTCTTGGCTCTCACACAACAACACTTACTTACTTTTCTTAACACGCTTGCTTTTTAATAACACAGATTTTTCTACGAACTTTTCTACACTTTTCACTATTTCACTTTATTTTATTGCACAAAACTTATACGCATTTATATTTTCACTACTCCACTCTCACTACTTTTATATTAAAACAAAAACACTTTTATTTTCACATTTTTTTTTTCTAATTTTCCACTGACGCATATGCTTTTCATTTTTCACTAATCACTTTTATTATGAAATTTAATAATAATAATAATTTTCGCATTCTCGTATTAAACTTATAATTGCCGCATTTAATGTTATCAATTCTGTAATTTGCTGCTTTTAATAAACGTATTATATTATTTTATTCGCCATTTGCTCACATGCGTAATTTGATTTCATTTATTTCACAATTTGCACTTCGTGTGTTTCAGTCGTGTGCTTTGCAYTGCTCGTTTGTTTACAAAAATCGTGTCACAGGTAACGGCAGCCACTACTGTTGATTACGACAGGTTCGATCATGCTGATTTGCGTGAATTTTGTTTTGTACAGGCAAAGGTGCATTGTTTTTGTACGTAACAGCTGTGCGTAAAAAAAAAAAATAAAAAATCATAAAGAAGAAATTAACTATAAAGAAGTTTAGCAGAGTTATGAATCAAGTAAAAATCGGAGAAAAACGAAAAAATAAGTAAYGAAAATGCAATAACATAAACAACTAAGTATATTCGTACGTGGTACTTTGGTTTTAAAAGCATTCTTAATTAAAGTTAAAAAACTTCTTCTAACAATTGTTTGAAAAGAGTAAAATATGTTTCCATAAAAGAAAAATAAATGTAATAATTTAAATAAAAAAATATGCAAAAATTTGAAAGTTTCGTTAAAAATTAAACACTTTTTAGGCAGGTTGGTCAAATTCAGACTGGTTGATGGTAGATGGAGACCAATATCGATTTCAACGTTTTTTGCTTTYAAAAGCTGAGGAAGTTTAATAGAAACTACAGTTACCAGCTTATAATGATTCAATCAAAATCTAGACTGTAGCTGTGAGTGTCTAAATAAAATGGTTTAGAGTTTTGCAAAATATTTTTTAAGCAGGGTTGCCAATTGTTTAAAAAATATGTGCAAGAAAATTATCACAGTTAATCTTATACTACAATATGATTATTATTATAAACAGTTCAAAGCACATTTTTATTAAAAATATTTTTGAAGGGTTGCCACCTTTTTGAAAATAATCATTATATGAAATCAAGAAGGAGTCTTAGAAGGATTCAATGAAACTTTAGTTTGTAGAATATGAGTGTCTAAATAAAGAGGTTTAATAAAGCTTTGGAGCTAAAAATATTTCTTACTAAGGGTTGCCAACTGTTTAAAAATACATATGTATTCAAGAAAATTTCCACAGTTAACCTTATATCACAATATGATTATCATTTTAAACAGTAAAAAACAACAAGTTTAATAAAAATAGTTTTGAAGGGTTGCCAGCTGTTTAAAAATAATAATTAAATAAAATCAATAATATGTATAAGTAATCAATAAGTCACAATATACCATAAAGCTGAAGAGATATTTTAAAATATTTTCTTAGGGAAGAGATGCCACCTACATATTTAAAAGATAATACTATTTAAATAAGTTTCATAATAAGATATGGGTTCAACTGAAGAAGGCCCATGAAATATCTATGATGAACATATTTTAGATAAGATCGCCAGCTGTTTGATAATATAATTCAATATTTGATGTCAATATTGAATCTAATATTATTTATTGAATATACTGAAGATCTTTTATGGAGCTTATAGTTGTAAATATTTTTCGAGAGTAGATGCAATTTGTTCACAAAATTATGTTTGAACAATATTTATTTTTTAACATTTTTTAAGAAAGTTGCCAACTGTTTGGAAATATTATAGCAATTAAATAAAAAATATTATAAGTAGTGTCTTACAATATGATTGTCAAACTAAAGAGGTTTCGTAAAGTTTATAATTGAAMATTTTTTCGCGAAGAGTTGCCACCTTGAAAGCTGCAAACTTGAATCGGTAATATTTGGTTATAAACTTCATAATTCAATATGGGTTTATATTAAAAACGGCTTAAGAAAGATCTAAGCCCAACATTTTTGGAGACAGTTGCCAGCTGTTCGAATATATTATTGCAATTAAATAAAATAAATAATATAAGTAATGTGTACCATACGGTAACCAAACTGGAAAGGGTTTTTAAGGTTTATAGCTCAAAAATTGTTTGAGAAGAGATGCCACTTATTTAAAACAAAAACTATTGAGTAATATTGATAACAAACATTGCAAAAAGAATATAAATTTGATTTAAAAAATGCTTAAGAAAGATCTACGCCGAACAATTTCTGTAGAAGGTTGCCAGCTGTTTGAAAATAATAATCAAGTAAAATGTGTAACGCAAGTCAAATACATATGTATTTCAATGTTYCAAAACTGAAGAAGATTTATAAAATTTATAAATGAAAATTTCATTTCAGAAGAGTTGCCACCTGTTCTAAAATATATGTGTTTCTAATAAACTTATCTCTCTTTGGACCGAGCTTTGATTTTTATGAATTCATTATTTTGTGCTTGAAAAATTATAACCCAAATTTTTAAATAAGAAAAAAAACGCTAATATCATTACCTAAGTTTACAAATTTCAATTTCCATCAATAATAAAAACAAACTCGCCACGTGACCAACTGTTTAATCCATTAAAAGCAGTATTAGAAATAAAAAAAAAAAATCAACTGCCATCAGCACAGCCAGTGGTAAATTGAAAAATTCAGTAAAATATTGAAATTAAAATGCAACTACACTTGCACTCGCTACCAAAGCAAAAGCAAACAGCCGAAGAAGCGATAAAGGAAAAGTAAAAAGCGCAATTCCATTTTCTATTGCGACTTCGCTGCCAGCAGTTGCACTTTTTTCTCGCTTAATGCAGATTAATTGCCATTTGCTGAAACGCCCAAGGCGACAACGGGCAGCAGGATGAATGGAATATGTGCAGCAAGTGTTCCAGACAACCGAACACCTATGTATGTATGTATATCTCCACCAACACACACGCACACGTACAAACACTATTGGAATAGAATGAAAGATTCGAAAAAACATTTAGAAAAACCATGTTGAAAAAGTGTTGATGGTATCGGGCGCTGTGCCGAGAGTCAAGCTGGAGCAAAAGCAGAAGWAGAAAGTAGACTACTGCAACTCAATTGCAGGTTATCAAATACGAATTGCGTTTTCTTTTCAGCTTTTAATTGTTATTTATGCAGCTAATTTGAATTAATAATAGCTTAGACATAAAAGATTGTTCTGCTGATGGCACTCTGTCGTCATTGGACGGACACTTGCGATTTCCATCTTCATTTTTTTGCCATTTTTCGTGATTTATGTTCGATTGCGGAACAAGAAGCAGACGGTGTTTGTCCCATTGTAAGCAAGTAGTGGACAAAAGTTGAAATGAAATTAGAAAAGAATATTCGGGGAAGTGAAACAAATGGGAAATGAAGTAATTTTTTTAATGAAKAGAAGTGATGAGCACGTGAAAATCATGAAATCGCACATCCAAAACGGAAAACATATACCTAGTGAATTTGTAGTTGGATGAATATCTACTAACAGAATTATTCAATTGGGGATATGAAATCTACAGTAGAAAATAAAGGATTATCCCGTTAGATGTCGCTAAAATYGATATATTTTGAAAAAATTGATTAYTTTTTATTTTATTGAAGAACGTTACTTTTTCCCAGTAAGAATTTAGTAGGTTTTTTCGTTATCAAAATATGTGAATGATTTTTTGCTGATAAATGCCGCTGAAGTCAATATATTATCAAAGAATTTCATTGCAAAGTATTGCGTTTTTGAGTTTACATTCGCCTGACCCTTTACGTATTGCGATACACGAGTAGAAAAACCTCTCTTCTCTAACATCAGTTATCACTAGGCATTCAATTCTAATTTTTATATGTATTAAGACGTTTTCGAAATACATATGTATAATGGTTTTTCTTAACTAGAAAGTATGGATCAKTAACATATTCAATATCTGGGGCCCCCACTATCTACTATCTATCTATTCAACCATTCATTTTTAGASTGCTTTTRGACAAAATTTCGAGTTTTCGACTAATTTCAACAAATTTTGAAAATTATACATGGTCTAATTATCCAATCATGTTATTTTAATTTTCAAAATGTATTTTGAATTTCCATTCAGGTTAAAAACAAACAATATAGAAATATTGGGCATACGAAAAGTCGTTTCTTTGAAATTTTTCCATAAAAAAGAGGAGAATGCCACGCAAGCCACCAATGAAAATTGTAAAGTTTACGAAAACGATGCTGTATCAGTTCGTGTAGCACAACAATGGTTCTCTCACTTCTCTTCTGAATTTTCGATGTGAAAGATGCACCTCGCTCTGGTCGACCTATAGATAAAAAAAAGTTATATTATAAATTTGATTAGAAATACGAAAAGATTTTTCGACTACCCAATAGTCTTTTTTRTGGTTTTTAGTTCTCAGAAAAGGCAGTCATGGCACACCCCTTAGAAGAGCTTATGATGAATAATATTTTTGAGTATCCGGCAAAATAACTGCTGCCTTTAGTTAAAATAATATAAGATAATAAGACAGTCCTCTACATTTCTCTATTTACAGTGTCATTACCAGCTATCGAGTACACCGAATCTCATTGGTAAATTAGTTTTAATGTACAATATTAATACAAACAGGAGAGATCTTCAWTTGAACAACAGCTGAAAAGTTTGCAATATCACCTCTAAGCACCTCTAAGCGACTGACATTTAATAACGCAGCCGTTCTAAGGGTTGCAAACAGAAAAAAACAACTTTCAAAAGATACATGTATCTATCCAAAAGCTTGGAATCTTCAACCRCCAGGCAAGTAAAGGCTTTAAAAAACCGTTTTCTCATTAAATTTATYATTGCTCTGTAATTCATAGAGYCTCTTTCGTCAGCAAGTCACATTTATAGCATCATAGTACAGTGAATTATCAGCGGTCTGTGGTCCCATGGTTGAAAGGGTTGACTGCATTTCCCTCCCCAATTGCAGCAAAGCAGCAAAAGCAACAAACAATTTCTCGCCTTCGTGGATCATTCTGTGGTGACTTTTCTGAGCAAAAGCTTCTGTCACCGCTACCAGCGCAGTGTGAAAGCCCCGCAATGTAATAGACTCTCTAAGTGCGGTGAAAAAGCACTCGATGGCGGTCCTCGAGGCATATAAGCCCAATTCTCGTCTCTACTACAGAGCAGAGGCGACAAGTAGAATAGAATACGAATAAAAAAGTAAATTAAATACAATTACTATAAACAAAAAATCACTCATATGAATTGCAAAAATTAGCAAACAACAATTTAAAATAAAATCACATTCATTTACCGTGACCCTTTCAAGGGAAGCGTTGGGCCAATGGGAACTACGAAAAAATGTGTGATCGCTTTTTTGGAAAAATTT
>NW_017536407.1:152349-177424 GCF_001853355.1 Bactrocera latifrons | reverse complement strand
ACATTTTTTTGTTTTTTCAAAGAAAAAATTATTTTTCCTTCAAACTACTTCTTTTTCTAAAAATTATTTTGTTTCCGGAAATTYTAATTTTTTAATTTTGTACAAAAAAAAATTAATTTTCATTCGAGAAGTTTTTATTACTCACTCAACGTATTGTTTGTTGCCCGTCGTGCTGCCACATTGCGGCGTAATTGACAAACAACTGCAAACCAACAACTATCGAGTGAATTAGACCGATATAAAAGCACAACAAAAAACGAAAAACAATAACAATAACAAAATTTTTATAATAAAAACTGCACAAGCACCGCGATGAAAGTGTAAACTACGGCAAACAAACATTTGACAAAGCGTTGAAAAAACCAACTATGTTTTTACTTCACAATTGCACAACACTTCTTCATTTTATTTCAGCGCTTTAATRTTGTTGTTGTTTTCCTGTTACTGACACTACGTTAAATTTCCGTCATTTGCATGCCGTTTGTTTTTTTATGGCAGCAGCTCATACTTCACTAGCCATGAATGTCAGAAAAAAATACACTCATATTTTGCAGCGAAAAAACACTTATGCATGGTGGTGTCTATGTATATGTGAGTGTGATACCCGTAATACAGAATGTTTTTCATTTGAAGTCATCAGCTGGCTCGCTGGCAGGAGGTGAAACAATCTCTGCCCACCCACTTTTGTGTCGTTGAAATGATTTCAGCTCGCTAGAGCTGACATTCCTACTGCCACACTCCACACGAACACACACTCGCAGACACAGCGGAGCATGGCAAGCGCTGCCGTCGTTAGTGCTTTTGCCTTTTTTACCTACCACTTCTTGCCGATCGTTGTGGCAGGTAATAAAACTGACATGGAAAAATTATTATTACTATTATTACTATTTTTTATTACTTTGCGAGCGTTGCCATACGGCAGATGGAAGCGAAGCGGCGTCGTAAAAAACGAAATATGGAAAAGTTGATAATAATCAGCAGATAGAGTTGCCAGGTGCTCGGCATTTAATGTTATTGACATATTTTTTTTTAGTCGCTTATTAAAGTGGGTAGAGAATAATATTTATGAAAAAAATAATATTAACTAAGAAAGTTGGTAAGTAGAGCAGTTAAATCAAATTTATTCGAGCTATATATATTTATTGTTGAAAAGAARGTTTACCAAGAGTTAATTTTTTTGCTAATACGAGTATAATAAAAAAAGTGTCCACCGATGAACAGTTTTTTAATGATGACTTTAAAACTGCCCACAAACCGTTCAGTTGATTTGAATTGAATACAAAAGTTGRTCATTAAGCTAACATTGAGAGACAAGGTCTCGCTTCGAACAGCCTCGGATGAGAGACCACCTWTTGATGACGACCACTACAGTTTATTTAAGGAATACGATTTAAGGGCATGCGCCTGGAATGTCCAGTCCTTTAATGAGGAAGGAATCCGCATCAAAGCGAAGAGAAAAGAYCATGTGACAAAAGACATCTTCTGTGAGCGTTTGAAGTGCACCTACGAATGCTGCCCCCGCCACTATGTCAAAACCGTGCTTAGCGACTTAAACGACAGAGGGTATTATTGACACAACAGTCGGTAAATTCAGACTCCATGATGTAGCATCCTCAAATGGGTTGAGGCTTTATTGACCTTTCCTCACATGTTGCAATGCCCAAATYCTCGAGTAGTCCTGTGATTTTTCGTATTTTGCTGGTTTTCTAGTGTGGGGTGAAAATGCTAATGATGTTGTCTAGGACGTTGGTGAATAGGAGGGGGGAGAGAGAGCACGACGTTGTCATATTTCGGGGTTGAGACTTTCGAGCTTATGAACCTGTCACAAAAAAACGAAAAAACGCTATATGACTGACTTCAGCTCCAGGATCAACCATCATTTTTTGCTCTTAAACTATAAACAAATTTTTCCAAAAAAGCGATCACACATTTTTTCGTAGTTCCCATTCGTACCACCGTTTCATTTGAGAGTGAGACGGCCACGGCAAATGAAGTGGTTTTAATTTGTTGTTTGCTAATTTTTGCAATTCATATGASAGATTTTTTGCTTATAGTAAATTTATTTAATTACTTTTTTTATTTATATTTTATTCTTCTTGTCGCCTCTGCTCTGTAGTAGAGACGAGAATTGGGCTTATATGCCTCGAGGACTGCCCACCGAGTGCTTTTTCACCGCAATTAGAGAGTCTATTACATTGCGGGGCTTTCACACTGCGTTGGTTGCGGTGACAGAAGCTTTCGCTCAGAAAAATCACCGCAGAATGATCCTCGAAGGCGAGAAATTTTATTTGTTGYTTTTGCTGCTTTGYTGCAATTGGGGAGGGAAATGCAGTCAACCCTTTCAACCATGGGACCACAGACCGCTGATAATTCACTGTACAATGACGCTATAAATGTGACTTGCTGACGAAAAAGGCTCTATGAATTACAGAGCAATGAATTTGATTCAATGAGAAAAAAGTTTTTGAGCCTTAACTTGTCTGGTGGTTGAAAATATAGAGCCAGGTAAATAGCTTTTGCAATCTTTACACATACATACATTTAGTTAAGTATATCTCTTGAATGCTGTGTTTTTCAGTTTGCAACCCTTAGAACGACAACTGGTTATTCGATTTTAGTTGCTCAGAAGTGATATTGCAAAACTTTTGTACTCAATAACCACTAAKGATGCTGTAAATAAAAAAATGTAAATGACTGTCTTATAAAGACAGCAAAAGCGTCATATCTTTTCCTGCTAATTTGGAATTTCTCTTCAGCAGTTCTAGATTCCAGCATAGGAAAATTCCTCAAGCTACCCGGCGGTCTCCGGATCGAAAAGCCACGAACCAAATCGATCATGTTGTGCTGGACGGAAGACACATCCAGAGTGTTTTAGACGAGCTTACGCTCCGAGGTCCTAAAATCGCCTCGGACCGTCAAATCGAATCATTGGTTTTTAAACTACATAAAATTATGTATATGGACAATATTTTTTATTAATCACTAGATGGAATTTTTCTTAAAAATGATCAAAAAAGACGTTATTCTGACTTGCAAGTGAATATAACGCTTTAGATGGCAATCGGGAGAACAATTGGTAGAAACAAACATTTGGTTAGGTTTGAGTATGGACCTCAACTTCAACACAAGAAAATCTAATAATTTAGAGGTTAATTTATTAATAAGTGTCTACCAGTTATTTGGGCTTTTGAGTATAGTCTTCTAGTCAAGTTCGTATGCGTGTTTCCTAGATTTTGTATGGGATATTCATTCATTTTTTGAGCTTTATTAGTAGAAGAACACAGAAAACTTAATTAACTAGGGCATTAACTGATTCAGTTCATTATAACAAAGAACAAACTATTAGAAGTAATACTGAAATCTTTTCAGTTTAAGAACCATACTTCTTTCCATCAAAACTCGCTCAATTCAGAGATCATAAGTACCATTATGAAATAAATCATCTACTTTCAACTGCACTTATACTTCTACTTATTTGTGGTATAACTGTTATATATTTAAAGCATTGAATCTGGGTCTCAGCAACTTTTCTATAATATACAATRTGTCCTCKTAATGTTGTCGTACATCCACATTGTGATGGTTTCTCTTTAGAATAAATATCGTATTGCTTACTCCTTTCGATGGATGTGTGGATATACATACATACGTAAGTATAAAATCGATGAGTGGCAAGTATATCCATACTGTACATATGTATTAAATGGCTCTTATATATTATATATACCTATGTACAYACATATATGCCGTTAAGTGAATTTCTATTACATCTACCTGTGTCATCATCTCGAGTTAGAGTCCCATTTTAATTAAGTGCGCTTGCGGTTTTCGGTTTGTCAGTTGAGCTCAGCAAATGGATCACAAAGTAGCCAAGTCCGCATGAAAACCCAGCAGCTGCCAGTGACCGCAACGCCTTTGGCACTTCCACTCATATATACATACATATGTGCAGRGAAACCGCAAACTTCGCCCTGTACTTAGCGCACAAAATCGGATGSAGCCTAGCACGCACCAGCACCGGGTATATTGATATGAAAATGATAGCTAATAATTATCGCTTGTCACCGCAGGATGCCAATAACAATTAAGCAAGGGACTAATTTCGTAACTCAAAGCTTGTTGCGGTCCGCTGGAGTTAAGGGAAGTAATCGATTGTAGTTCAATAGAAGTTGACTTTTTAAAGATGTGGAAAGCAGAGCAGTTTTGGGCAGTGCTTATGGAGAGACTTACTAACATGACGGTTTTATTTAATCTGCCTCACAACTTTCATTAGATTTCAAAAAGTTTGGGTGAAGGTGAATCAAACAAGCAACTGGTATAATCCAGCAATAATGGTATAATTATACTACATCAGTAGTTACGGGGTTATATCAAAAGTGAATCTGTTGTTGTTTATCTCACAACCCTCTCAAGCTCACAAAACTATGGATATTGGCGAATCGAACAAGTAACTAGTACAAATCGGAAATAGATTAATGAGTATTAATCACACAAAATTTTTTATAAATTGGTAATTCTGGTATAATTATACCAGTTTAGTAGCTATGGAGAGCAATATTTGTATAGCGAAGTTTTTTACATTACAATCTTCACAAGCTGTCTTCGTTTCACAAAACCTTGARTAAARGTGAATCAAACRAGCAWSTGGTATAAAAGTGMAATAATGKTATKRTAATTATACTACCTTAGTAGTAATCGAATTATTTCTAAAGTGAATCTATTCCAGTTTATCTCGCCACCCTCTCAAGCCGTCTTCAATTCACAATAAGCGAATCGAACAAGTAACTGGTATAAAACGAAAATACTAAAACGGGTTATACCACTTAGGTAGTTATGGCGAGAATTAATAGAAAAAACAATTTTTATAAATCGGCAATATTGGTACAATTAGACCAGTTTCACTGTTATGCAGAATATTATTTCTGTAGCGACGTTTTTTAGCTAACAATCTTCACAAACTGTGTGATTTTCAAAATGTTGGGTAGTGRTGAATCGAACAAACAACTGGTATCAAACGGTAATACTGGTATAATTATACCACTTTAGTGAGGKGTTTTCACTAGCATTGAATTCAACTGAAGAACTTTGTTAAAGCTGTCATAAATAAATTACATTAGCAGCTAGCAGATCTTAAACAAAGRGAGGAGAAATTCAAATAAAAACTTYCTTACAGTACTAAAYTATAGAAAACAGTCAACAGTAATCACATAAACCAACATTCCAATTACTTACTTTTGAACTCAATGAAAAAATCATTGTTATCAAGAATTCGTGACTCCGTGATTTTTATTGTARCCCATATGAATTTATATCAACCCCTTCATTTCGTTTCTACCACCATAAATAGAMACTGAAATTGTCGTCATTAACAATTTGACTTAACCTCACTTAACTTGCCATGAACTGAAGAAGTTGAACACACGCGATGCATTTTCGAATAGTTGCCAAGCTCAATTTTCAATTTATTGCTTTAATAAGTTCTTTCCGAGAGGCAAGTAGACATTAAGACAGACAGACTATACGAATTTCAGACACACACACACGTTTAGACTTAACGATTCTCTAGCGAAAAATTATATAAATTGCCAAATAATATTGCAGTCACGTCACTAAGGCAAATGACAAGCAGACAAACCCACCTAGAAGTACATACCTACATACAGGCATAAAGACAAATGAAGCAGATTCTAGTACAGTAATGGTTTTGTGTATTGCAATTGAAGCTAAGGAAGGCAAGGTAATAGAGTATTTTATATTATGAGTACATACATACTTATGYATTTATAGATTATATATACTCGTATGTACATATSTAAGCMCATTTATTTTATATTATTTATAAATGTTTTATTGATATCCGCCAACTGGGAAGGRGGCCACGGCCTAACTGTCATTTTGGAGGACACAGAAATCTGCGACACAAAATTGAGCAATACAATATCCCCTTTTTGAGKGGTAGAACTAAAAATTTCCGAGCACTGTCATTTATTTTAGAGTTATCTCAGATAAAAACAGAGCTGGAAAGAACACATTGAGAGCACGGTTTCCAAATATTTGAAATCTGGAGCTCCCCCAGAAACGCCATTCTCTCAGAGCAGGGTTTACGACCGCATATGGTCTACTGGTTCAACACAAATGTCATACATACGTCGCATACTAACATACGCTGAGGTCTTCTGGTGTATGGTATTATCGAAAAAGTGCCGCATTGATCCCAAGAACAGGTGCAAGTTGCCTGCTTGTTGGGAATGAAAACTACATCAACAAAATCTCTGAAGGTTATCCTCGATATGCGGCCAGTACATAATCAAGTGATGTAAGATGCAATGCTTACGGTGATTTTAAGCCACTGAAGACAGACTAGGCGTTACTATGGTTATGGTATCATCATGGACAATGTTAATGATTTCGGGCTAAACTTGCAATGTAACCGAGAAAAGRACATCCATGAAGARTTAAACACAACGTTTTCATTCTTCAGTAAAGAAAAATGTACCAATACTTTTACGATCGACACTAGTAGTAATTCACACACAGAAGATAGTCATACGGGAAGAAAAAGAAAGAAATCAATAAACAGACGACAACTATTCCACTCCCACAAAGGTTGTTTGAAGCAATGGGTCCCACTAGCAACACAAGGCATACTTGACTTGACAGTGAACAAATCAAAAAACTCCACCTTCACAAAACTGGAAAATAAATTCCACGTAATGCAAAGCAGGCGAGACGCCATAACGCTGGCTTTGCGAATGCTCAGCTTTCAGTGGATGTGACAGAATATATCTCACAGCTCCCAATGCAACTGAAACTTAAGAGACATAAGGCAGCTAGAACATTAYGTTATCAAATTGTCTGAATTTAGTTACGTCCGGAAACACAATGTGCCTAATGATGACCGCCAACCAACCAATAATCAAATTATTTCTTTAGGAAGTGTATACCAAGGTATTTTATAGACTGAAAAATATAAACATCGRAAAATACAGGTAATGTTGCACTCATTTTATCTCGCGACTAACCCGTTTCAAAATAATGGCCTAGAGGATGAAAAATAACCCGCGTTATCGAGTCTTAAAATAATTTTACCAGAAGCGACAGCATTGTGAAAAACCATTGTAAATATGACTAATAAAATGACGGACACTTCTTTCGAATCGCTGCGTGTAAAACCAATCTATAGATTAGATAGATCAAGCCTCATTTTACAATAAACCACACTCCAAGAACTTATAATCATATACCACTTTACGATACCGAACACACGAGGTGTCAAGAACTCGTCAAGAAACAAACAATGAAATAAATATTTGCAAATAGATAAACCTCTACCTCTACAATAATTTGCCATAATTTTTAGGTATGTGACTTGAATAAAAATTTCTAAATACAGCCTGAATGTAGGCAAGGATTTTGTATGTTATTTTTGTTTTCAAATGTTAACAGAAACAGTAAATAGAATATACTTTCTAACCAGCATACAATTTTTTTTACATTAAAATGCACAAAATATTCGAAATTCCAAGATYGGTTTTAAGCCTTGAATTCTGTCTTCATCTTAAAAAAAAAGTAAACATTTAGTAACAAGTGCTTTGAAATTTTTCATATGAAATTACTTTAGCAAAAAGGAAATACATTTTATTTAAATTTTATAAATATTATGTAACCATATATTAGTACAAATATATATACATATGCATAAAGTATATAGCCAAGCTATACAAGTGATAATGAAAATGATTACATTGAGCTGTGTTGGGAAATTTGCGGCAATGGAATATAAAACATAACATTTTATTGCGCACGCTAATGGGAAAGTCTTGCTAGTCTAACTAGCAACGCATAAACACATATCTACACATYCATAAATACATACATACATATATAAATATCCCTACCGCCATTAAACCCGTGTCTTGCTGTTTTATCTTGTTTCATGCCAATTTCTTTTCTTCCTTTTCTAACATCGACTTTAGCTCACCTGTACAGCAGGCCTGTCAAGTTGCAATCGCAAAGGAATATCAGTATAATCCTGTGAGAGATAGACAGGTACTTGKGTAGCCTGTAAAGTAGCAACTGTTGTGGCCAAGTTGTAACTGCTGTCCCGGCTRAAAGGCTAAGACGACTTTCTACTTAGCGTATTTCTCTAAGACAAACAGSAATGCTGCAAGCCATGCTAAGCTAATAACATATATATTTACAAGTATATACATGTATATACATTTGGACGTGAATGAGTGTATATAAGTATGTGCCTGAGCAGGAGTTGGTAGAAAACGAGCATGATGTGTTCCTTATTTAATGAGAAGTCTCATGTCAATTCTAGTTTTGCCCRCAGGAGCGACTGACATGGTTAGAAAATGAACATTTCTTTTGGGTTTTCTTTGTTTCTTTATAGAAAGTGCACCTGAGCTGGCTTGAAGGAGTAAAAAATWTTGTCTGGAGTTCGGTATTATGTAAGTATTTGCAGGTGTTATTTTAACAGTGGCCTAATTGGTTATTAGCAGTACTGAACAATAGAGGACGGCAAAAATAACATTGTTTGGTTTTCAGAAAATTGTTATCTGAAACCTTTAGTTCTACCAGATATATAATAGGTCTTCTAGATCATTTACCGGTACAATTAGAAAGTCTGAAAATACGGTGCTACATATTGAATCTATTAAGCGATCCATGACTGCTGACTTGAAGCGCTTATGGTGTTTTTTAAATTACTKAAACACCTACATATATAATAGATCATAAGACAAATACAAATCGACAAAATGCTTGGAACCTACCCAGAAAGTGCCTGGATACTTCTGTCACATCCTCTTCCATACACCTTTGACAACTAGCGTCCGTCAAGATTCCCAGCAGTACGTCCACCGTCACCTCAATAGCAACCACTTGAGCTTGTAAAACACCGCATTGAGAGAGCTCCTTATAGAAAACTCACTGTGCCTTTTCTCCGGCGACTCCTAACCACCTGCATATCCGACTTCTGCCTGAAAATAGCAGTGGCTTAAAGCTAAGGCTGACGGCGAGTTCCTTGCAGAAAACTTTTTCTCCAAACTACTTTCCTAATTTCAACCCATCTAAGAAAAGCTCACTGCGCCTTTTTTCCAGCGACTCTTATCCATCCACATACCCCCATGTGTGCAGAGAAAAGTCGCCAGAACTAGTCTCTGTGACTCATTCAAGTTTTCAGGAATGCATTTGCAGAAGGAGCCTTCGAGCACACTTCGCAGGAATACAGCCGCCGGCAATGTCCATGATGGTATGTATTCAATGACATTAAGTGCTATTGTTAATGTAGCCGCAGTGCACCGAAGATGCCGATGTGATCCACTCTTTGGACACGTCTTTCACATTACTAACARCTTGAAAAAATAGGGGAAGGCGCATCTTGGATCTTACAATTAAAATCACTTAAGTTTTACTTGGGTTGGTAGCTAAGCCGCTTCCATTCGCCCAATTGGATACTCAATGAGTTACCCATCGGTTAGCTMGTAGACGGTATTTAGAAATTTTCCTTTAACTATTACCTTTCGAGGTGTCAGCACTGAAAAAAGACTTTACGCAATCTACTATATTCACAAGCTAATTTCTTAGTTTCAAGTCAGCTACTTAAAAGCCATATCTCTCATTCAATACCCCAAAATTATGTAATTTAATTGCCTCTCTTCCCTTTCCGAGCATTTTGTGCGTAAATAAATGTAATTGATCGTCATTACTTATTTAGAAATCGCAAGCGAGCAGAATTACCAAACATTACCGAACTCAATACATTGATATGTATATGGTATATATGCTTATTACARCCCAACATGCACACATTTCCGCAATATATTTTACTTTCGCTGCTCGACGCTCTCCTTTCAACTCAGCAACTTTRCTTCATACTTTGGATTATTTATTTTTGTTTACACAAATGTTGCAGGAACTTGCCGATATCGACTGATATTTCGACAGAGACACGTGTTCTTGTATTTACATACTAAGAAGAATATAAACAAGTTGGTACATTTATATATACATATACATATTTATATTTGTATACAAGTATATCCATAAATCTATCTTGTTAGCATTTTTGTGTGTGTTTTTCGTGCAATTTTTGTCAACAATTTATACAAGTTTTCTATTTTATTTATTATTTTACTCAGCGCTAAGCTTAGTTGATCAAATTTATTACTCTCGAATTTCATGTCGATATGGTACTTCGGGCAGTTAGTTACACATTGTTCTAACATTTTTGGTGCAAAGCAATAAAGTACACATTTCTACATATATCTCGACGTAGATTTTTGCAAAATTTATGCGACAAATTCCAGTAATCCTTATCCGATTGGAAATTTATGACGAACAGAATTGCAGGTGGAATGGGAATGTGCAGCAAACAAAGCGATAAATTGTTATTCTATTTTCTATTTTTTTGTTTTTTTTTTTTTGTTTGTTTTTTGTTAGTTAAAGCAAAAATATAAAATTATGTGTGTACTACGAAAAATATATTGATATGTGGATAACGGAAAAATTTATTTCGTATAAAAGACTGACTCAGATGACGCAGAGAAATAGAAAGGGTTAGGATAAATGTTCAATAATTGCAATATCGAAATGCTTTTGTTGTTTAAATATCCTTAAAGTGTAGTGATACTATTAACTTTTATTAAAAATTTAGTTAATGAAATATCCTTAAACAATTTGTATATTGCTATTTTAAGGCAAATTTTAAAATATATAACAATTTACAGAACACACTCGTACACAGTTGTCACCAGAGGCGATTTTCTTATTTATTTTCAATTATTTAATGCATAGTCATAAAGGTTGCCACATGTTTAAAATTTATTAAATTGGAATAACTTAAAAATTACGTCAAAATAGCCAAATAAAACGTAATAAAAAAATAATAAACAATGGAGTTGCCACCCGATCAAAATAAATTTAAAAATTATTTGATTTGCAACACAGTAAGCATGCAAAACATGCTAAATTTAACAATACTTTAATATGCAAACGTATATGTAATATTAAAGAGAGTTGCCACCTGGACAAAATAAAATTCAAAATTTCTTGATTTGCAGCACAGTAAGCATACAAAACATGCTAAATGTTTATAATCTTTTAATATATGTATGTGTAGCTAATAATTAATAGGGTTGCCACTTATCTTGTGAAAACGAAAACAACATGTATAATATAAAAATTACGTCAGAATAGCGAAATAGAACGAAATCATAAAAATAATAATTAACATAGTTGCCAACTGATCAAAATAAATTTCAAAATTTCTTGATTTGCAACATTAACATATGTAAATATGTAGTATGTACATATATGTATTTAAAATTGCCTCAAGTAAATCTAAAAAAAAATGGAATATACAAATTAATTCAGAATAGCCAAATAACAAGAAATAATGAAAAATGAATTAATGGAGTTGCCACCTGATAAAAAAAATTACGTACATATAAAAATAAAGCCTTAAGTAAATGAAAAAAGGGTATATCATAAAAATTATGTCCGAAAGAATAGCCAAATGATACGAAATCATAAAAATTATATTTAATGAAGTTGCCCCCTTGTCAAAAAATAATTCAACAGAATAAGCATACCAAATGTGCAAAAAAACTTAATTAACGTATTCATAAATTACCAAGCTGGAAACTCTGCCTGATGGGTCTCAAACCGGTTGTGAGCAGGCGATTTTATAAAAAAATGTTGTCAAAGTTGAAGYTTAGGTTATAACTCCAACCTTGACCAAAAGTCGAAAGAGTTGGAATTATAACCTAAACTTCAACTATGGCAACATTTTTTTTTTATATATTATGGTATTTTTATGACTTACGTGATTATACCAGAAAATGTTGCCTACAGTTGGGATCATACATAAATAGCCTGAATTTAAACCCTATCTTCAGATTTTTTAAATTGAAAAATGTTTCTCTAAACAACAACCCAAGTAAGTTTTCACTAATTATTTTCCGCAAAACTTTACTTTGTTTAACAATTTCAATTAAAAGCTCACTTAAATTCTCTCACTCCCTTTCCTCCCTAACCTCATACAAGTATATGTTTTCGCAACCAGCGCAACTTAAATTTCCTGCGCTCACATTGCTAGTCCATTAAAATGGCTTACGCCAGCCCCAAATATTAAGTAAGTTAATTAGCAAAAACGATTAAGCAGATCAAAGACAAAATGGCAAAGTAATCTCGAGCAAACACGAGAATGGTCGTAATAAGAAACGCGTCGCAACAATCTTATCAAATTAGGCGGGAAGCCACAAATGTAGGCGTAGATTTATTGCAAAARCAAATGCTTACGAGCATCTACTGGTTGCTAAATTCACTTTGGCGCAAGTTGACAATGAAAGTCCTTGAAATATAACTGCTTAAATGTCCTTAGTGWGCTCCAAGGCTGGTTATTGACGCCGATGGTGGAATATACTTATTTACATACATTTATATAGTTTTATAAGTATATAAGTTTGTATATAAGTGCCGGTACGTAARACTTAATTATATAATACAGTTACTAATTTTATGCTAAAACATTTCAGAAAGTCCTTAAAGCTCCGGCTTAGCTTTGATATTCTTAACTTTATCTGCGATTGGCATTTCATTAATTTTATTGTTGCGCATTGCGTTATTTTCAAGCGTGTGCGCTTAATTTGGGTGAGGCTTGTAGAAGTGTGTTTTAGTATTTATAGATATATGGATGTTTCGCAATGCTATGTTGCAAGATATTTTTTACAAGTTAAAAAGAATTTTGTTCATCAGCAAATTTTTTCAATAAATCTTCTAATTTAAGARCAAAAAATTAATTTTTAGGAAAATTGCTTTCCCTAAATATTATTTAAAATACATATATAACTGTTTTAGGGTTGCCACCCATTCTGTAATATTTTTTGAAAAATAAATGAAATTTCAACATAAGAATTCAGATTTATATTTAATAAAATAGATTTTTACAAAAAATATTTTTAGGGTTGCTACCTATTCTGAATTATTTTTGAAAATAAATAAGATCTTAACATACGATGTCAAAATCATATTTAAGGATACAGATTTTGACTAACATTATTTTTTCGGGTTGCCACCTAATCTGATTTTTATATTTGGAAAATAAATGAAATTTSAACACAAGAACTCAGACTCATATTTAATAAAATAGATGTTTACCAAAAAATTTTTTAAAGGTTGCCACCTAATCTGAAATAAGTTTTCGGAAAATAAATAAAATTTGAACGTACATACATACATACATACATATGTATGTAGTTAGAATTCAGATACATATTTACAGAAATAGATTTTCACAACAATTATTTTGTGGTTGCCACCTAATGAAAAATATTTTTTTGGAAAATTAATCAATTTTTAACATAAGAATTCAGATTCATTGTTTTTAAAATACACTTTCACACAAATTACTTTTTAGCGTTGCCACCTAAAATGAATTATTTTGTTTGGAAAGTAAATAAAATGGAGATTCACAGATTTTCACAAAAATTATTTTTTATAGTTGCCACTTACTCTGACTATTTTTTTGCAAAACTATTAGAAGTCGAAAATTATAATTCGGTATTTTTTTATAAAATAAAATATATTACCATAAAAAGTATTTTTAGGGTTGCCACCTAATAGGTTTTTTGTTTTAATAAATAAAAGTAGAAGATGAGAATTCGGATATGTATTTTTTTGATCTCTAATTAAAGGATTTCTATTCAAATACTTTAAAACTATTTAGAGCAAATACACACAGATTACACCCACTACAACCACTTGCGAGCAACACGATAACTTGCGGTAAATAAGCAGCAGCAAGCAATTTAATGGAGTAGAAAAGCTACACATGCATACACACACACACACACATTTATACATATGCGCCTATATTTAATGCCAGCATATCCAAGTTAAAAGTAAAATGTACGTAAATATCAAAATTTATTTTGGAGCCCACACACTTACACATACATACATACATGTTTATCCACCCTAAAATGAAAGGTAAACAGGCTTATGCTTATTTACATTCCTCCATAAATTTCAAATAAATCAATGGATTTTATAGCGACAAAATGTTGCAGGTTGCTTTCCTAACAGGCGCCTTAAAGCTTTAGGAGTCAAAACTTTTCGGCACACATTAGTATTTTTATGCTTGGATGGTAAGATATACATATGTATAGATGTGTTAGATACATCCAATTTTAGTTAAGTACATATGTTTGTTTGTCTATGAACAATTGCCGAAACCCCATAATCCCCAAGATACATTAGCATCAACTTCGGCCAACAACAATTCGGAAGTTTTAACGCACTTTCACTGTTTTCAGCTTCTTTGTTTTTACTTTGTTAAAATTTTATAGAATTAAAGTAAGCTTTTTTATAGCCAAGGATGAACTAAACGTTATTATGTATGTAACTTAAAAAAACGTATTGGCTTTAAAGTTGCTTTAAAATTACTCAATTTTGTACATCTCCCTTCTTCTATTTATCTCTTACTGTGAGGACAATAACCAGATAATTGGCCTTACCGATTGCTACGTTTTGATTCCAGCTAAGTACAGTATTTTGAGTATTCTGAGATGAATCGCTTATACTGTCATCATGCTGAATTTTGAGATTTTTCTTGTTTGAGTGTATTTGAAGTAAAGGTTCTTGCCTCGACTAAGGCTTGACTAAATACAACTCTTGCCAACAGGTGCTACTTCGAACTGAGGAGGCAATTGAGAAACAAAGTCCTCTCTCGACGAACAAAAACTAAACTCTATAAGTCACTCATAATTGCCGTCCTGCTAAATAATRCAGAGGCTTGGACGATGTCAACAACTGATGAGTCGACATTGCTAGTTTTCGAGAGAAAAGTTCTGAGAAAGATTTATGGTCCTTTGCGCGTTAGCCACGGCGAATATCGCATTCGATGGAACGATGAGCTGTACGAGATATACGACGATATTGACAGCGGCTACGCTGGCTARGTCATATTGTCCGGATGGACGAAAACACTCCAGCTCTGAAAGTATTCGACGCAGTATCCGCCGGGAGAAGCAGAGGAAGAGGAAGACCTCCACTCCGTTGGAAGGACAAAGTGGAGAAGGACCTGGTTACGCTTGGAATATCCAATTGGCGCCACGTAGCGAAAAGAAGAAACGACTGGCGTGCGGTTGTTAACTTGGCTATAATCGCGTAAGCGGTGACTACGCCAATCAAGAAGAACAAATACAAATCTCTTCGCATTTTTTTGGGGAATCTCAAAAAAGAGCACGCTCATCCAATGGTTGTGGTACTCAACTTAAAAAGCGTAGGACGTACAACCATTCATTTTGCACCACTGCAAGCTGAAATGTCCACACGCCGTACTATCACATGTCGACGGCAATTCATAACAAAATAATTTAATTTTTTTTATATGACAAACGTGCACAGAATTGCGCAATGATCACGTGCTGTGACGTAATATTCAATACAAATGTGTGTGTGTATAGGCAAAACACTGTTTACGTAAACTGCAACGAAACTTTTATTTGAAATTGAACAGAAAATTAACTAGACCGGAAAAAACTAGTTGTGCACTATTGCCAATTTTCAGGTATTTGTGTGAGTGTGTTTTTTTTTTCTACTTAACGGAAATTATTGRAAAATATTAATTACTTAATTTTGCAGTCATAAATTTGACTTAATATTGTACTAAAGAGCTTTTATTTAGCTTTTTATAGTACTTATATATTTTAATTTTTTAATGAGTAATTAAACAAAATACTAGTTGCTACTGCACTGTTGCCAATTTTCAGCTAGTTTGGTGTTTTTTTTTTTCTTTTAATTTAAGGGAGATTATTAAAGAATATTAATAACTTAATTCTAAAATAATTATTTGTACTTAAGAGTGAGCTGAAAAGTGGACTCTCTGTTTTTATGTTTTATAGTATTAATATATCTTACTTTTTCAGTAAGTTTTGTTGAAAAAAAGATGTTTATATACTTTTAACCATAATTTAATTATCTACTTCTGATAGCGTCTTATTTTGTAAAAACTTACTTTCTGGTAATGAAAGAGCATATTCAGATGCTARTTGAGCTACCGAATGATATTAGTTCGGCAGAAATATGTAACTAGTTAATTTCCTTACAGAGTATATTTTACATACAAATATATTGGCTATTGATATTTATGTTTGTGGATACACTTTTTATGAGCAAAATAATGCTTAAGAGGTCACAAGCATACAGTGACAAATACGTGACGTAGTGTATACACATGTATTTGGAAAACAAATTCATACGAGATCGCCRCGTATTGAGAGAATATGCACATGCATACATTTAGAATTAGAATGAAGTTCATACGTGAAAACGAGGAACTATTTCAATTTAATATGTCTGGCACTAAAAGAATTTTCTAATAATAAAAAAATATATCAACAAAAGTAGAAAGTCAGAAATTGTAAAAGTAATAAGTGAAGTACAAAGCCGGGAATATTATGGAGTAAAATGCACTTTCTAATTTTTCTTTCTATAATTACTTCCAAAAAAAACTTGCAAGAAACTTTGAAGAAGGTTCAAAATTAGTGATATAAAAACGGTTATTTAATTTATTTGCTTTTGGATGCAATAATACAGCAATATTTAAACCACCGAAAAAGCCTCCAAGTTGTCTATTAACTGAACCGAGGCCAAACAGCTGAATACCGTATTCTTACCTACATATTTATTAATAATCTTGAGACTTTTAGTCTCTCACCAATYCTTTTTGCACACTATGCTATCATTGCGGCCTTTCTTTGTTTCTAAGAGGAAGTTCCGACTAAAGTGTTGACTATCATGTATAAGAATTGACTGGCTATATCAGCGCTATACAATCGTGATAACTATACTTCAGATTACTATTCACATAAATTCTTTTTGAGGGTTGCCACCTAATCTGAAATATTTTTTTTGGAAATTAAATAAAATTTTAACATAATAATTTAGGCTCACATTAAATAAAATAAATTTTCACAAAAACATTTTATATGGTTGCCACGTAATCTGAAATATTTTTTTGGAAGTTAAATAAAGTTTTAACATAAGAATTCAGATTTCCATTTAATAAAATAGATTCACACAAAAATAACTTTTAGGGTTGCCACCTAATTTGAAATAATTTTTTGGAAAAAAAAGCCCAAAATTTTAACTTGGATTTCTTTGTGAAGAAAATATAGATTTTCATAAAAATAATTTTTAGAGCATATGTTTTTTTTTTTGGTTTTTTTTTTTAATAAATAAAAGTGGAAGATTAGAATTCTGAAAAGGTTTTTGACCTTTTATGTAGGTCAAATTATATATTTTTTTATGTTGATAAAAAAAATTTTCAGTATTTTATTAAAAATATCTTCAAGCTTTGGGCTTTTCTTTGTGCTAAGAAAAAGTTTAAACTAAAGTCACCTGCATGCTCGATAAAAAAAACTAAGATTTTTGGACTAGATTTTTAAAGTGGGTGGGTCCAGTTTACAAATTTTCCGCAGATTCGCCAGAAAGTCAAGAAACCGTGAGCTAAGATCTCTTTGAACCCTCAGTCATGTCATAGTTCTTCAACTTTATTAACATTTATGTGATAACTATGATAACTAGCAGACCGCTTCCTCATCAGCTTCCTCATTCTCGTATGTTGTAACTGTGAAAATTTCAATTTAGGTAGCTCTGTCACTGTGCTTTAGAAGAGTATTACATCGCTKTTTGTAATACAACTCAAAAAAATTTACTTTAGCAAAACAATTTTCAACACCACCGTGAAAGTATTTACCAAGAAGTACAGGATGACAGGCTTAAGGTACCAAATAATGTGAAATAATAATTAAAAATTGATTATTAAAGACAGATGAACTTCTAAAAAGCTACAGCAAAGAGGAATTTTATGAGTGTCGTGCTCCTTCTCAGAAGAAATACGAACTTAAGCTCGTTATGTGACATATTAGAGTCACCAACAACTCAAAAATTAAGAAGAAAATCATCTCATTACATCCAAATCCCATTAATTATCGATATAAATATCTTTAATAGCATAACTGTCAACTTCCTTCCATACGCTTTTGTTACTCATTTTCATTTGCATTAAGAATATTCTTGTTTTCCTGCAGAAATGTTGCTTTCACACTTAAGTGTTTCGCGCACAAAAACGCGGAAATACGAAGTTCTTGAAATGCAACAGAAGGGAAGTGAAAGCAAAAAAAGAACAGAACGGAAGAGAAAAATCGCATAGACGTTGCATTGAATTGCGGGTGGAGCACAATCACGCACCGTGAACACATTCACCGACGAGTAAGTCAGCATACTTAAAGTACAAAACATTCATATTTCCTGCATTATATAAATTTTCTTTTCTTCAACGGCATTGCTTTTATATGCGCAGTTCCACATTTATCCTTAGAATAAGGTACTTACAGCTAGTGCGCCTTTTTGCCATTTACTAATGAGAAAGTTAAACAATGGACAACAAAAAACAACTAAAAAAAAAAAAAAAACAACCAACGCACCACTACAACCAACAAATGAAAGGTATTGCAAAGGTATAAGTATTTGTGAATATGTGTGATAGTGTCTATATGTGTGTGTTGCATTCAGTGCCACGTCACGCCAAATGTCTTGACAAACGAGTACTGACTGTTGCTGGCCGACATGCAACGAACTTGCCGCAGTCACTTGTCTAACTTCCGCGCCACTACTCAACTACGGCTACCTCCGCTTTGCTTTTGTTCAGCTGTCACTTAACTCCTTAGTTTCTTGCTCCTGCAGGAGCGCGCACCACCGTTGGCCCAGCGGTCGCTCTACACTCTGCAGCTTGTACACGCAAACGTTTTATTACTATTATAATTATTGTTGTTGTTGTTTGAATAAAGCATTTCTTTATTATGTCGCAGTCAGTCCGTTAGTCAGTTGCTACGTATACAGTTAGTTAAGCGGCAGAGTTTGCGTGGAAATCGGATTTTAATTGCTTGTGACTGTCAACACCTGCAACACAATTACAATTAGTGAAATATTTAGCAACCATTGCGTATATATATTTAAATATATGTATATATACAAACATATATATGAAGGGTTTAACGAAAGTTTGTTGGTCTACGCAAAATTTCKCCTTAATTGGAGATCACTTACGCCTATAAAAATTTGTGCAAAGCTTTCTTAGAGCTTTTAAAGCTTTTGAKGATTATAAGTCTGAAGAAATTTATATCTTTAAATTTTCCAACTTTAAAAAATGCATAGATTTCTCTAATCTAAAACTAGTGAGAAACGAAGATKATAACGAAAACTTTAGGTCTACTTCTTAGGTCAATGAATGCTCCTTAGGAAAGAAATATATTTTTTGGGCTCACCAGTAATTTTTCAGTTCTCTTCTCATCTAGAAGTTTGTCTATCTTGATATATATGATTATGGAATAGAGGCTTAATCAGAAATTCTTCCTCTTTTCTCTAACAGAGAGTATTTACAGAACTATCGACAATTCTCATTGTTTAAGTATAAAAATATCACGCTTCCGTCAAATCTGAAATATAATATTAGCAGTGCTTGAACTAAACGCTTGTTTTTATCAGATAAAGTTTATACTTCCAAATCCATGCAGACAATTTTTCATTTATAACAGAACCCCGACCTGAAGTGAGCCAGTYTGTGCCACACTTCTTAAATTAAATCTCAAAATAAGAAGCTTATCATGAAAAAGTTTCTTCTTAATATCCAAGGATTGTTTTATTATTACCATTACTCTCTCAAACGAATTATTGCCGAGTTCAAATTTTGCCCAACTGCTTGTAATATAGTATCGATCCAATGTCACCAAGTGAACTTCAAATAATTTAAAGACACGGAGGAATCACTTAACCAAAAAAAAAAGTCACTCATAACACATGCTAAAGTTAAATTTCAAGCATAAAAACATAAAAGGTACGCGACTTCGATAAATTTTGAATACCCTAAATGTAGGCAAAATTTTTTATTAATATTAATTTACATTACTATTTTAAGGTGTTCTGACAAATTAGTTTGCTAAATATATAATTTTAAAGCATATACAAAAATATATTTCCAACATTAAGAATTAAAAACAAAATTTTAAAGAACTTTAGCGATTATAAATTAATTGACCCTTTTAAGCAGACTACTAACTATAAATAAAAATATTGAAAAAATTTTRTGACGCAAATTTTGAACTTTTGTTTATGCCCACTTAAATACCATTTATGTATTTGCTTCAGACGTCCAGTAGTTAAGTGAACAGTGCGTGACGTCTTATATTGTAATAACTTGGTTAGTTTGTCTATGTGCTGTCTTTATGTGTGAAAACTTGTGGCATTATGCAGAAGTCATGTTCCTTAAGTGTCCGTTTGCTTGCCTCAGTTTATGCAAAACTTAAGTGTGTTAATAATTTATGAGCTTACTGAATCCACTTTTGGAGAGCAAAGGAAAAGTCTTGAACTGAAAGGGGTATTTTGGATTTATTGTAAGAAACTATGTTAGAGCGATTGTTCTTTCTAAGAGATATTAGAAACATGGATACATACTATACTACTATGAGTAGTAGGTAATTTTGAAATTCTTAATTTATTCTTCAAAATCTTTGCCGACCCCTCGAAGTAATACAATACACTTGTCCCCACGTGTTTAGCTTGAAAAGTCAATTTACCGATAAGCCTTCAATGAATGTAGCGATTTACCTTCAATGTCTTCAATTTACTCAAGACAGTTTTCCTGGAGTGATCGTTTGAGTCTACTGAATAGCCAAAAATCATACGCAGCTAAATCGGGTAAATTCAGTAGTTGGTTGAAAATTTGGCAAAAAACTTTCAAAGAGTCAACTCAGCGCATTATCGTTGTGCAAATGCCAAGAGTTGTGGGTCCATAATTCCGTCCTCATTTTACGAATAGCTTCGTCCAAATGACTCATAACACTCATATGTCATATCCTTGTTGACAGTTATTCCCGTCGGAAGGAATTCGGAGTGCCCCACACCTCTATATTCGAAGAGAACTGTCAACATAGCCTTGATTTATGACCTGTTTTCGCATGGTTTTGCGACTTCGTCTCACTTATGCCGTCATACGAGTATTCGGCCGATTGATCGTCTGTTTACACATCGTAGGCATATATTCAACACTCAGTAATAATACATTTCACGATATCCTAGTAGTCGGTAAGCATTGTTCCACAGACGATAACGCGACGCGTCACTTACGAGCACTCTTTGTATTGCTTACAGTAACTTCAAATATTCATCTYGGCCAAAAAATGAAAAATTAATCGCGAACTTCAACAAAATCGATGAACTTATTTTAGTTTTTGGCGATGGAGCACAATTAAGRAACCTTTATTGTGGGTATGGAATATGAAATCGAGGTTGTAGATCACTCCAGGCCAAAATTCGTTAAAGCGGTCCAATATCAGTTGTTGTCAGTTGGCTTTCAAAAAATTTGGACAAATAAGGTCCGAAGACCGCTCGCTCTTCACCACAAAAATTCGAGTCTCACACATAGACCGAAAAATTTAATTTTTAAGCACTTAAGTTATCAAATTGGTGATTTCTGCAGCGCATAGTCCCGACTTGGCACCAAAACACTTTTTCTTTATTCCCGCATGTAAAAGGTGAACGTTTTGCGACACCCAAAGAGGTGATTTATGCGTTTAAAACAGCTGTTTTAGAGATACTCCAATCAAAGTGGCAAAAATGCTTCGACAATTGGTGCAAACGCATGCGCAATATAGATAGATAGATCTTAATGAAGAATATTTTGAAGTTTTTCAAGTATTTTCCATCATTAGTATTTGCTTTTATTCTCTAATATCGATATATTAAATGTAACCCACGTATGCCCACCAATATATATGAATTAACACCCACAGGCCGGCTTCAATGCCATAAAAAAGGATAACAAAATTTAGCCTTAATGATAGCGCATATTTATTTATTTGTTTGGCATTTAATTTATTTTTATATTCTGTATATTTCTTTATTATATAACAGCCTTATTTCACACATTCTTTTGCAGGCGGGAAAAAGCCACAAAAACATTAGCAAACAAATAAAAACACCCATGTCCATAAAACACAATGTTAGCGTAAGTGTTGTTTGCGCTTTTATAGCCATTGTCTTTGCTGATGTTGGCGCTGTTGGCAAGTAGGCTGCCAAATATTTTGCGGTCATAAATTAAGTTGGCAAGTTGGCCAAACGCTAGACAATATGTTAAATGAGTGGCATGATAAAGTCACATATATTTTATTTTGACTTTATTTGGGTTAAACGAGACTTAAAACCCCGGGCGGTAAAGTGCAAAAGTACTAGCTTTAACTTTAAAATAAATACATATTTATAGAATTTTAAATAAATTTTCTAATTTTTTTACTCACAAACGAATATCAATCGGGCTACCCTGTAATTTTTTCTCCCTTCCGTCAAATTCCTGACTTATGAATTTATTTCAATAAATTATTTAGCTAACCAATAATTAGCATTATTGCGTAAATTTACATGAATGCAAATATCTATATATGTATGTAGATGTGTGTGTGTCTTTTTGCGGTGTGGCAAAAAACCGACTAAATTAAAGCCATTAACATTTGGCCGCTGTAATGCGATTTGCGGTTTCGGCATATGGAAATTATTTGTAGTGGCTTGTTTGAAAAAAAGCAAAAACAAATTCGCTATGTAATTTGTAAATAATTCAATAATAAACCACGAAAATGCGTGTATGCAGAAATTGGTTGAGTTTTTTTTGGGAATATTTTCACGAAAAACGGTTAGAAAGAATGTTAAAATATTCATGAAAAATTTAATAAAATGTAGCATGCTTAGAAATTTTAAAATCGAAAGTTTAAAGTAATCATATTTACTAATTAAGCAAAGCAAAATAACTCTGGTTTTAATCCAGGCTATCTACAGTCTTATGATCAAGTATAAACAGCAGCTGTAATGTTGCCTACATTTCGGCGCAATCATGAAAAAAAAGTGTCGGAGAAGACCAAAAACGTCTTTCCTACATTGCCTACAAAAACGTTGCCTACATTTCGGCGAAATCAAAAAAAAAAGTGTTGAGCATATTTTGAAAGGTTTCATATGAGAAATAATCGAAGCTGGAATATTTCTTGAAATTTGGAAATAGCAACGACTTGTTGTAGAGAGCAAGGAGAAAGGGGAAGGCTCTATGAAAGACTTATTTAACCAAACGAATAGTTATGTAGGCGAATTTAAAAATGTGGTACGAAGCTACCTTAATGAAAGAAACGACTGCACCAGACTGGAGAATCATGAAAACAAATAAGAGGTTATGTCAGGAGCAGCAAGGGTCCATTTGAGACACTGATCTGTGAAGAACTAGTTATAATTAAATACTAAAACTTGAAATGCCGGACGAATCTACGACATAGCAGAAGTAATCACAGCCCGAAAAATTCGTACGCAACATGGCTGAACACATATAACCTCTAGCTCGATACAGAAAAAACAGAGCTACTACTGCTGACGAACCAGATTGCTTCCTCTCTTAGTAAGCCTGCAAACGATTATGCAGAATATCCAGGAGACAAAAAGCTATGAATTACCTAGGCGTAAGGCTGAAGCTTACTCTCAGCGCATGAAAGAAAAAAGCTGTGGGAGCTAAAGAAATCAGATGAAAATAACAAGAACGAAATTGACGGAATAAAGAAAGACACGATACTCGCATGGCAACGAAGTTGGGAGAATTAGAATCGCGATAGATGGACGGGTAGAGTTATGGATAATAGGCAAATTTGTAGAAGTCAACTTCTATAGAACACAACAGCTATCCGGACACGGATATTTCAGAAAAAACCTTTATAGAATGGGTAAACTTGAAGAACCATCATGACCTGTAAGTGACTTGATGTGACAACACCTCTGATAATGCAAAAGACTTTACCTATCCCATTACCTGATCAAAACTAAAAAAAAAAAACTTTATTTACAAAAGGTAAAAGCATTTCAATATGCGCTCTCAGCGCCAACTTGCAAAACACCGCAAAACTTTTTTGACAACCTAATATTTACGAAACGAAACCACCTCAAACTTCAAGATCAGACTTGTAAGAACATATGTTGAGGACATGTACACCTGTACGCTGTACGCTCTACCCAAAAGCATTGGCAGCTCTGGTCCTCCACTAATATTTCGACCCTTCGATTAAAAGTTAAGTCTACATTGGTTCCTCGTTGTACGTATGTACTTATGTGTATACTTACACTGGCTCAATTATTATGCCTATGCCACTTCATAAATTTAATGAGCGCAATAAAAGTGTGTCCTTGTTCGTGCATGTTTATAAATAACACGTTACTCATATACTTACTCCAGAAGCGGTGTGCTTCACTTTCCTTAAATTTAACGGCCACAAAATCACCCAATATACGAATATTGTTGCTGTATTTTTTCACCACATTTGACATTAAAAATTCAACTAAATTTTGAAAATTTATGATATGCAAATTGCCTTCAAAGAAAACACCGCCAGTGACGCCTGAATGAGAATATTATAATAACATTATGACCAGAAAAGCAATTTTACTTGATGGAGGTATACATTCTAAGAAACAGGACGTTGTATTTTTAGCGAAAGAAAGCAATAAATGAAGTGCAATTAAAATGAGAACTTGAAGCTTATTTTTATAAAATTTCACACACACATTTCTATAGTAAGAGTCTTGAATAAAATTACTACGTGTCGGTTGCAATTCCTGGAAATGCTATATATAGTACATATGGTATGTTTGGGTGGATGGTGAGTTAATATACACTATTATTTTACTTACCCTCCTTGTTCCGTTGGGAAAAGTTTCAACTTAGAAGTCAACAAATGATCTATTGTAGCAAAGTTCGAAAAGCAAGAACTAATTCTAATTACTTAGTGCTGTTTATGGCGGTAGTGTTCCTGAAATTAAAAAAAAAAATTATTATTATCATACCAATTTATTTAAAAATATAATAAACAAGTAAGAAAGGGGTAAGTTCGGGTGTCACCGATAATTTATACCCTCGCATGATAAAGTGATAATCGAGATTTCAGGCGTGGTTGTGAACCGATTATGTTAAGAAAATATTATG
>NW_017536407.1:147975-151863 GCF_001853355.1 Bactrocera latifrons | reverse complement strand
CCTGATCACTTTGGTATATATAACCCTATATCTGACTCTTTTAATTTTAGGACTTACAAAYAACCGTTATGTGAACAAAACTGTAATACTCTCTTTAGCAACTTTATTGCGAGAGTATAAAAATAAATATTTCAACTAAAAACGTATTATTGATAAATAATTTTGTGCTTGAAAGCTAGAGGAATTCCCTGATATTGTAAATTTGAAAAAGAAACAGTTAGAGAGAGTATAATCATAATAAACATAAGACAACCTAAAATATGCATTCATATTGAGGACCAATCCGAACRATTTGTTTGAAGATTTTTTAAATACCAATGATATAAATTGAATTAAAGCCCATGCTGAATTCCATGATGATATTTTCTTAWATAGAAAAGTCAGATGAGAAACTTTTTGGACAGAAAAGGCCGAGTAAAACATTTCAGATCGATATCTCGAAAACCGTAGTTCGGAAGGACTAATTCGCGTATATACAGACGAACAGGCGGTCATGGTTAAAACTACTTTTCTGGCTGCACTGAGCCGTACTATTCGCATCACCATCACCCATTTTGAGCCCCAGYATTCATTATTGTATAATATTCCACCGAATAGACCACGTCCAGCATGCAGTGMAGAAAATGTAGCAGCCGTAGCTGAGAGTACACACGAAGAGTCGATTCGGCGACGTTCGCAGCAATTCGGAACGAAGTATAGAATGACTTGGCGCATTTTGTGACGATCTTCACTAAATTGAAAGCGTACAAAATATAGTTTGTGCAAGAACTGACGCCGCTCCACCTTCCCAAGCGACATTGCTTCGCTGGAAAAGCTGGAATCATTCAGAAAAAACAACGGTKTGGTGTAGTTTRTAAACCGCTGAAATCATCGGTCCATATTAAATGTCAACAAAAATTCCCCACTAAGTTTGAAGTTGCCACACTTCAACACATAATAACCATATTATTAAGCCAATATTTTAATATTACGAATTTTCTAAATTTCTAAATTTCCACAAACATACCGGCACATAATTTAAAATAAATTTAAACACTGCTGCGCGCTATAAATAACCATTCACAGTAACGACTCGTTGGCATGTACATTTCTGCCTACTAGTCGCATTTTTTAGGTCACAACCATTTCGAGTGGCACAAAACTCGCCACCGTTGAAATTTTCGCCATGCAAATGTAGTACTTAGAAAAGTGCTGTTGTTGTTGCTAGACGTGAATGCTTAGTTGGCTATTTTGGCCGCCGTCGGCAGTGTGGTTGGCAAATATGCTGCAGGTGCATATTTTAGGTGGACCGCTGATAACTGCTTTTGGCATTACTGCAAGGTGCAATTCGCGAGCGTTCATTGCCTCGCACTGCCCTSGCRGCGGTTGCCAMATGAATGCACTGGCACATCATCAGTCATGCGGGAAAACTGTGTGCACTTATTTAGAGCTTTACAGTGATTTTCATAGGCTTGAACTGCTAGAAGTACACAGGCATGCAATCACACATATAATATATGCATGCAAGTGTGTGTGTAAATTTTTTTTTACAATGAAGATATTAATATTTTTTTGACAGGATACTTAGATGATCGTTTAGATATACGAATATTTGTAAATAATAAACTAAAATTATTAAATTTTCTATATTTTTTTTTTTTTGGAATAAGAAATTTATTGAATTGGACTATTGAAGTTCAAAAAAAATAAAAAATAAAAATAAAATTTAAAATTAAATATTTGAAATGAAAATCATATAAATCCTGCATTTCCGCAACCACAAGCAAACAAGTACTATGTGGGGCATTATAATGAATAAATGCGTTCGTGCAAAATTAATGCAGATTGCTGCCGTGCTTGGCACTCATTTGCATTGCCGTGATTTGCGTGCCCTCCAGCATACTTCAACCGTCCCTTAYCGCCTGCTACCATTCATTTGCTTGCTGCACTCATTGACCATTTTAATATGCRTAGCGAACATTTGCTAAACCACACTCTACAATTTTCTATTTGCAATAATTTTAAAACCACAATAGCAACCAATTGGGCCATGAAAATAACTGCGAGCGCACATATCCCGATGAATATTTCTATTATTGCTTCAGCATATTTRTCTATTTTCGAACACTTAGTAACACTCGCTGAGTGCTGTATTGAAAGCGTGTGAAATCTGTATTGCGCTTAACAGGTGATTAGTATCGATATTCGAAAAGCTTTCAGAATTAAAAACAAATTCGATTTCTTCCAAACAGACTTTTTAAAACTGAACTTACTACACTTCATCATATAGTATTTCAMTTATTTGAAAATTAAGCGTAATTAATAACATATATTTGAATAGAAAGCCACTATACTCATAATGTAGAGAAGATATACTATAYTTTTATATATCAAGATTACGTGTCACGTTGTTTGTCCGSGATGKACTYCMAAACTRYTGAACCGATTTTAGTAAAATTTAGCACACAGTGTCCAGTTCGAACCAACTTAGAAGATAGAATAGTAAAAATCATTAATAAATACAAAATACAGTGAAAGCTCTATTAAATGATCGTTCTACTAAGCGGACAATTCTATTAATTGAACACAAAGGCTGGTAATCAGACATTAAGAAAGCAACCTTAAACTCGTAATTTCATATTCAAATTAAACCTCAAGTACAATCCCGTGTTTTTTTATACCGTCAAAAAASGTTTCCGCCTTTATTCGTAAATAAAAWTTYCACTGTATGGAATAGTTTATTATCTGAATAATAGTATCAAATGTATACCACGCGCATGACCTGATTTACTAGTATATCTAATGAACTCAATCAGAAATAAATATGAAATTTTGAAAAATAATGACACTAGCGACATCTGCTAGATGCTAGTGAGGCGATATGGTCTCTAGACGGAAACAAGGATATTTATCTTGCGTCTGAAGACTGCTATGAAGTCAATTAGCAGATGTTCTGAGGTTTCAGACTCCCTGCCCCAGCAAATTGTATAAGAAGCCAGGTGACCATTTGATTGTACTATCATTAAGCAGCAGCTCGAAGGTGGAATCAATCCACTCAGCCTTACTGCTAAGGGTGACCTTGAACTTCTTAGTGAAGCTTATCCTTTTGGTAATGCGGTCCCTTGGGAGTAGAACCAATGGTATTATACCACTTTGCGGCCCAAACAACCGGCCCATAAATTATCATCGGCAGATCATGATCCTTGGCTTACAGTCCCAGGGCTTATAATTAACGCTTTAGTCGCTTTGACCATGGTCAAGTCAACATGCTGAGTGGAATGCATTGTGAGACCAAGGTATTTCACCGTATTAGTCATATCTACTTCTCGGGCCTCAAGGGTTAGGTTCCTGAAGCCGGGCAGGGACCTACGTCTCATAAAAAGGACGATGGTCGTCTTAGCGGGTTTGATGTTCAGCTAAACCCCACTGCACCAACCTTTAGCCAGGTTCAAAGCACTTTGTGTTAAGTCGCAGAAAGCGTCCTCGAATTTAGCTCTAGCTATAATAAGAATGCCATCCGCATATCCTTGATAGCGGATTCCATTGTCAGTTAGCTAAAGTATGACCATGACAAGGCAACATAGGAGGACAATAGCGCTCCTCACATGGACAGCCTGTTGTAGTGTCGAGACGAATCCTGTTATGCCTTCCTGACGTCTCAGTTATGTTATATTAGTCCTGTCATATTCCGTATATATACTAATCAGAGTGATAAGTTTTTGAGATATGTGTATATCTGAAATTCTACAAACGTCGTTTTTTTCTAAGGAACTGCTTTCTTGTCCAAACCGCCGTTATCGGATCACCAACGGATATAGCTTCCATACAAAATAATTCATCAAAATCAAGTTTTTGTATGAAAAACTGTTTTATTTGACAAGATATTTTCATCAAATCAATCAAATTGTT
>NW_017536407.1:129368-147350 GCF_001853355.1 Bactrocera latifrons | reverse complement strand
CTCACACCGCATTATATATTCAAAATTTATTTGCATTTTAATTATTTTTTAACGTTTGTGATTTCCGTTTCCTCATTTTGCAACATTAATTTTAATTTTCSCGTTTATTTAATAAGCTGCCACCATAAATCAATTTCCTTTTCAATTAACCACAAAATACCCCATTAAATAGTTTACCTTTATGTATACTTAGGGCTACTGTCAATAGGCAAACAAAAAGCAACAACAATAAAAACACGCGAGTGCGCAAACTKGCATAAACAGCAGCAAACTAGCAAATTATCATTGAAATGCCAATGTTTACATTTAATTCATTGGCAAACATCAAAGTTACAATACAATGCATACACCGGCACACCCATACACATGCAASTGGCCAAACAACGGTAGCGCTATTAAAACATTATTTATATGCAAATGTGGTTTAAAGCTTKCGCGGTGAGAAAATAATTATGTACAAATACTTTGATATGTTGAAATGCCAAAAACAAAAAACAAAAAACACTAAGCAATAACTGGTGTTGGTATGTGTGTTGAATTGACAGCAATTGCAGGTTATTGCGCAGTAAGCATTTTACGTGTGTTAATTAAAAGATTAATGGTATTTTAGAATTGTTTTTGTATTTATATAGGTATGTGCTGTACATTTTGCCACATGTCAAATAGAGGGCATTAGAGTGCTTAGTTCAATGCATTATAATTCAGTGATTTGGAAAAACTAAATTATTTTATATACATTGTATGATTTGTATGGGGTATACATGGCGTATACGCAACATTTCGATTTGCGGCATTTGCTGGTGTCTAGTATGGATAACAAGTCTATTGACGTTATTTATACGTTTATTTGTTGAACACAGCCGAGTTGATTCTTGAAAAAAGCATTTAGGCTATCATTAGTCCATTGTGCTCCCAGTCGGTAACCGAAGTTAATCTTATCCAGCCACTCAGTGGATTWATGTAGTACAAACCACCTAATACTTTTCCACCCCTGGTTGCAAAAAGTCTCCTAAGTGTGAACACTGGTAGCCATGAAATATATTCCGTCTAGTCTGGCTAAAGACTGGGCATTCGCATTGATGATGTTTCAGTGTCTCATCATCCGCCGCACAAGCTCTGAATTCCGCCGAATCATTTTTACCCCCATTTTCGGAAGTTGGGATCTTAAGGGTAGGTGCCCTGTGATAATTCTTGCAATATTACTCAAATGAGCTTTAAAGATAAAGGATTAACTATCTTGTCTCTTCGCTTTCAACATTACCCCCAGCGTAACTTTAATATGTCTTTYGCATGTATTCTAAGACAGGAAGTGGTAATCTAAGAAATGGCCTCCAAGCAGCCAACTCATCAGCCTTTTCACTTCACTATTAACCGAGTTACCTACTGAGAGTATATTTACTGTCTGCGCTACGGACATCTTTAATTGGTTTTAGCTATCCACAAGAAGGTTTATGGACTTGCTGGATAGAGCAGAATCCACTTGGCGCCTTCTGTTATGTCCACGATTTCAACCTGAAAGACTGAATTGTAGTCTATTAGTTTGAGGCTACTTTATATGTATGTATAGAAGACTACGGAAGTAGTCAACTCTTTTGTCTAWCACAGAACCATTGGTCCATTCTACACAACCTAGTTGGTAGAAAGTAAATGTTTATGAATAAAAAAGTATACTTTTTTAATTATAGAAAGATTGCCAGAAGTTGATGGCACAAATTAAAATAATAAAACTTGTCGAAAGTGCGAAAAAAATGCATAACTTTCTTTATAAGCCTATTTTTTTAATGTAAAAATAAAAAAAAAAAATTCTAGTTCCGATCTATATTTACGAATAGCTTCGCGCAAACGACGAATAACACCAACTAATAGTATTCCTTGTTGACAATTTGACCGSTCGGAAGGAATGCGGAGTGTACCATACCTCGATAATCGAAGAAAAATCTCAACAGAACCTTCTTTTATTTTATAGACGTGTTCATCATCTGGTGTCAACGCGTTCTCGACCCTCTTTGAATAATTTGTACTAATCAAAAATACTTGCTCGCGACAAACAATTATCAYCGAAGGCCTTTTCCAACACGCTGAAAGTTTCGACATGGCGTATACGTAACTTTTGAATTTGATGAGTGTATCAAATTCAAATATGTACAAAAAATATTCTCCTTCCGGTTCCAAYTACATTTTCCAACATGTTTACTTCAGCGAAGCATTACAAAAAATCAGATATTGATGCTTAATTCGCTCAATGACTGCACTCATTTCACTTAGAGCTTTAATCAAACAACTCAATTGGTAATTGACTTTAAGTGAAGTAATTTGTAAATTGCTTGGTCAGCGCGCGTAATGTTGCTGAGGAATTTATCAGCAAGAGAAGCTCAAGTATCAAAATGTACATATGTGTGTGAATATACACGGACAGTCCGTTTGTGTAAAATGTACGATAAAAAATGCGTTTGCTTTGCTGAGCTTGCGACAGCGCGACCGTCATTATTAGCGACATAATTCAAAATGCCACATATCCTCCCGTGATCAAYTGCTGCTACAAGAACCGATGTACACTCAACGGAGATTAAAAATATAATACGGTTATAAAAAGCCATAAAATGGACGCTTAATGAAGTGGTAGAAAATTTGTGAGTTGTTGTCGGACAGAAAGATAGTTCAAAGCAAGATTTTTTTTTTTTTTTTTTGAAATAAGATGAGATACTATTGATGGGTTTTTGGTATGATTAAGTCATAAATTTCAGGGTAAAAATTATGATTAATATAAAAAATATATCTTGAAATATTGGGAGCATAGCAACTAGAATCCAAAACTAAAAAATTAAATAAAGTTGAAAAATCCCAAAAAAATTTAAAAAAATAATATTCAAACTTCCACAAAAACTGGGGACAGATAACATAAATCTAAAATTAAGATTACTGAAATGTTTACTAACCGATTTTTTTTTTTTTGCGAGTAGACCGGAATGTATTCATTTTCTGCAGTACTGGCCATAAGGACTAACATTTGACAGCCAAACAACCGTTTTCTTAATATTTTTTACTTTTTAAATTTTTTTAAACTTTCATTCTCTCTATCTTATTTTTACTTAAAACTTTAATCATATCCATAAATTCTCTTTCCTCCCACTTAGCTTTGCGAAATATCTGCAATTTTCTTTACAAACTTTGCTCGCCAGCATTCATTCTTTATGCGCTTCCATATGTGTATGTGCATATGTGTTTGTTTCCAGTGTCAGCGTTGACAAATGTGTGCAGTTTAAGAATTTTTATTCAATAGTTGAAAAATTCATTGCTGTCACATTACTGTGTAGGTATGTACACATGTACATATGTATGTGTAAGATTTATTGTACACATCTATCGACGCAAGTTTTTTTTATTTTTTTTTATCGAAGTAGTTGTATGAGTGTAATGCGTTGGTATGGTCGCTTAAGTTTATRTGTGAAATTTTTATGGCTTTTTATGGGTACGGAAACTTCCGCATATAGAAAATGTGATAAAAAAAACAAAAACGCATTACAAAAGTTAATCTTACAATGGGCTTTATGATTGTTGTTGTATAAAATTMTTGCAATTTTATGTCGTGGATAATGACACACATAAATTTTAGGAGGATGACTTGTGACTGTTGTAAATGCATACAGATATACCCATATGAAATAAAATTATAAAAAGACAGTATTTTTAWGTGTTAAATAATTATATGGTAATTTATTGGCAGACTGATGAAGAGATGATTGGATTCGTAAATTGAAGTATTGCGCTATATTTACTTCAATAATATTGTGCAATGTTATTGAAAAAAATGTGTTGTCAATAAAATCTTGTCAGTATAGTCAATCAATAMTGCACAATATTTTACGTCGATGTTGATATTGGACAATATTTTATGTCAATAATATTGTAARCTGTCAATATTTTTGTAAAATATTTTTTCATGTTACTGTGAAAATTTTSTTGTATAGTATTGTGTGAAATATTATTGCACAAAATTAATATCAATAATATTGCGCAATATATTCATGTTAATAATATATTGTTAATAATATATTGTCAAAATACTAGTATGACAATAATACAATGTAATACATTAATAATAATATTGGCCAATATTTTATGTCAATAATATTGTGCAATGTTTTCTGTCAATGTTTTTGTAAAATATTTTTTCAATGCGTATTAAATACTATGTGATTAATGTACACATGCACAGTAAAGTCATGATCATAAAACTACTACTACTACTACAACCCTGTTCAATCACATTAAAAGTATCTTAAATAGTTTCAGAAGGCACTCAAACAGAAATCAAATGTTCAGGCATTTATAAAGCCTTAAAAAACAACAATTTAAGACAGGAACAGCGAGGAAACTGGCTCACGGAAAACCCGAAAAAAGGAGGTAACATTCAATACATCCTCACRCGATGGTTCCTGCACGCTTTCGGTAGTGTATGGTAAGGGCAATTTTGCCCTTAATAAAGTGAAGAGAAATTGCTAAAACCCATAATTGAACAAATTGAGGAAGGCAATTACGAAGCAAGTATGTATGTATGTATSTTTACCTTAACATACACACACGTACGCAGACAAATGACGTGCGCATAGCCCTGCTTATGTGTGCTGAAATTCTATTGTACACATCCCGCAGCGAATGACCGCCGGTGCTTGCTTGTAAAYGCATACGTAAAGCAATTGTCAAACGACTTGTAAACCAACAACAAGTACAAACAGCTAAACCTTAAACCAACGCAAAGACACACAGAAACACGAACGCACATGCGAGTATATGGGAGCCTAAATGACGGCATGATTATGGTATCAAACACACTCATCTCTGCTGCCCGATCAACTAGCCGCTTAGTGCGCTGGCTCGCTCTGAAATTGCTGTGCCCAGGGGAATTTGTGGATCAGCGGTTAATACAATGCCGAAAATTATTTGTTTTTTTAATGGCACACACTCGCTCAAATTGTCAACGTCCAAAATGAGATTGAAATGTGTAAATGGGTTGTGCTCGGCAGCAACGGTGCTCTATTGAAKGACAATTTCCAGTTATTTTGGGGCTATCACCGGTTGATAACCAACCAATTTTCCATTRCATCGTCATACAATTGGATAGTAAAGTTTTATTTTCGATTRAATTGTCGACTAAATTGAGTTGAGTGGAGAACTTGCTGTGTCTTTGATTTCAATTCAACAATTGAATTGCAAGAGAGAATGAGTTAAGCGCCCTTACCSCGGTAGGCTAAGCTGTAAAGCTTTGAACGGGAGAAACGTTAGGTAGAAAAAGTAGAACAACTATAATTTAACTTATAATTTGTAATTTTTTCATGGATTATATAACTATAACTGTGCAATATTATTGCGCAATATTTTACGTCAGTAATATTGTGTAACATTTTTCATTAAAAGTAAAAAAAAACTATATTGCTTAATAGTTTTTGTTAATAATATTGTACAATGTTTTATGTCAATAATATTGACATATTTTAAGCGAGAAATAATGATAAATGTTTTACAGCAATAGTATTATTTGATATTTTGATAATACTGGTACACTTAATAACAGATAACGGGGCTGTTCGTTCAAACAAATAACTGGGAAAATATGGCGTCACCGTTGGTTTTTTGCAGATAATCAACTCATATTTATACTGCAACATTTTTTCGTCGAACATGATACCATACGATACCTCCGCAGTGATTTGAACTCGARCATTCCCAACATTATTATTTTTCTTTAAAATAATGACGTAAATGTGGTTGACCAAAAGTTTTAAGACAATCGACAATTYTTTCCGCAATAAAAATGCACAGTATTTTCCGTCAATATTACTACACAAAATTTCGCGCTTATATCATTATAAAACTTTTTTGCATCAATATTATTGCACAATATTTCACATCAATATTATTACACAACTTTTATTATCTAAACTATTGCACAATATTCGATATCAAAATGAGCATTGATATGAATTATCAAAATATTGAACTCTTCATTGATTACAATTATCAGTTCGTGCATAGCATACTTTCATTTTACTAGTTCCAGCAATTATTTTTCATAGCTACCCCAACGCACAATCAATTCTCATGAATTGTGGGTACTAAGCAAATACACGTCAAAAGATTTATTGAGCACTACTAGTTTCTTTCAATTCTATTTCTGTGCAAGGCAAACTTCAAATGCATCAGAAGCCAGCCATGAACAAGGAAAAACTGGAACAAACACATAACTCACATGCAGGCGCATAAATTTCGGACAGCCGCACACACACACTCACACATAAACAAACATATACAACAAACACAAAGAGTAGCATTGCATAAGAATACTAAAATAGACAAATTCTTACACGCTTTGCCAGTTGTCT
Organism: Bactrocera latifrons; assembly: GCF_001853355.1. Lineage (NCBI taxonomy): Eukaryota > Metazoa > Arthropoda > Insecta > Diptera > Tephritidae > Bactrocera > Bactrocera latifrons. The sequence continues at coordinate 140,970 of NW_017536407.1, read as the reverse complement.
GTAAATGTGTAGATATAATAATATGTATGTRTGTGTGTGTCCTCACTGSCGCTCAGTTACTGCAGTTGTGTTCAATGAACAATGCGAAAAATCAAAGCCGAATGTGAAAAGCCATTGCATTGCATTGACGCTTGACAGGCTCTCATATACCAACCGACACACGCATACACATACTTGTAGGCACACAAGCATGCTTAGACGTATGTACATATGTACATACAAATAATGGCAAGACAAAATTTATGTTTGCTCATATTATGTGTCTGAGCGTGAGTGTGTGCGTGTGTGTATGTGTTTCAATGTGTGCGTCCCGCCCAGCTGGACAATGAGAATTGCTATGCAAGCCGGCTAGTATGCATTGTCATTGTCATTCAGCAAGCAGACAGGGCGTATGAGTAACAAGTAAATCAGACGCAGCAGCAGYAGAAATGAAATGGCATCAGCGGCAGTTGCAGTTGAATGAGGCGTATAAATGTTGCTGCAGTTGGCGTTTGTTATAAATTTTTGTTGCTGCTGTTGTTGTCTCAATAGTTTTGCTGTTGGTYATGTTGGTTTGTTGTTGTTGGCCACAAAACTTCACAGGCGACTAATCACAGAATTCAATCTGATCAATAGCAAGAGCACACACCGAACAGCTCTGTGGCCATCACKCTGTTGGAGAAGAGCTCGGTTGAGTTGGTGGCCAACTCTTGACATCTCCCTGTTGATATTTATGACTGAATTTGTCAGTTTAATATTGTTGTTGTGCTGCTGAGAGTCAAATGTTGGCTGATGGTGGTGGTGAATGGGGCAGTGTTTTTTTTTATTCTGGTTCAGTTTGAGTTTTCAGGCATCTTTTGGAACGGTATTTACTTTTATTACTAATTAAAAAAATAAAAATGTAATGTTTAATTAATTAAATTTTCCGTTAAAATATTTGTCTTAAAAATTATTGCTTTGAATTTGTACAATAATATTGACAAAAAATATTGTGCAATAATACTGACAAAAAATATTGTGGAACAAGATTGATATAAAAAATATTGTGTGATGATATTGACACAAAAATATTGTAGTAAAAATACACAACGGTTAATTAAGACAAAATAGTGGAGCCTCCTTACGTTAAAAGTATTGAATGATCCAAAATTACTTAAATCTAATATTTACTCATGCTACTACACATATTATATTTGGATTAACCCTGAAAATGGAAATTTCTCCATGGTTATTGATATAAACAAGTTCAATAGCGCAATATTGAAATATATTCGTACAATGATGTTGACATAGATTCTGATATAATTAAAGCAGAATATTGCGCAATTTTATTGAAGCAATATATTGTGCAGTATTATTGAAGCAAAATTTTTTACAATATTATTGACTGTCAAAAACTATCACGAAAKGCTGCGTAAAATTGTTCAATAATATTAATATACTAATTCAGGAAATAATACGTTCAAAGTTGTTAAATTACAGAAAAAATATTGACAGTAATTGACCTTGACATTGTCAGAAATAATACTGTAAGTGTTCACAAATACATAGAGAAGTAGAGACTTTCAACCCTAGTCAGATGTATGCACACAGAAACAAAGATATGTTTCCAAAAAAAGTACATCACTTTAAATCCATCCTACAAGCCAAACTGTGCTCAATCGAGCATAGATATGTGATATATCACCAAAAACCGTCAGCTGTTGCTTTCCCTTTGGTACATCACACCATAAATAAGCACTCAGCAAATGAGCTTTTAATGCCAAAGATGCAAGAAAATTTACCGCACACCAAATTTTGYGGCGTACGTGTGGTATGAGTAACCTCTTTTGCGCCAGTCAATGACGCGAGTGTGAACTAAAATCTAACCTACCACCGATTATAGCTTGGATATGCATATAAAATAGAACATCATGCATATGCCACCATCAACCGTTATTTGTATTTAAAGACAACTTAMAATGCTTTGGGTCAGCAAAAGTTTCCGAAGGGTTAAATTAAGCTCAAGTCATGTAATCGTGTGTAAATGTAAGTGTGCGTATGTGCGGCAAATTAAAGCAGTTAAATGAGATGTGAAAATGAGCAACAGGAAGTTTCTGTAAACATTGTGAGTGACGAAGAAGTTTGAAAAATTTTCACAGCATYACTTTTCTTACAKGGATAAACTTATAWYCGTATACACATGTATGTATAYAYATRYATATGTATGTAKGTAGGTATGTTTATAGGGYGCTTYAAGACGTCTCTGATATATTTGTATAAAATGTAAAAATTTAAAAATGTTCAGGAAAACACATATGTATGTATGTCCAATATGAACTTAAATTATTTGCGGAGAGTTGTCATCCATTTAGTAATATTAATTAATTGAAAAAAAAACTAGTTTTTAATGAATAGAATACAATTTTATATATCAAGTAAAGAGTTTTTAGAGATTCAAATTTCCAAATAATTTTGAAAATGGTTGCCACCTGTTTAAAAATTTTCATTCAAATAAAATTTTATGAAATTTTATATCAAAAACATATATCTACTAAAAATTAATAATATTTGAGAAGAGTTGCCACCCTTTTATTAATATTAATTGATTGAATAAAATTTTGTCAAAATTTAAAAAAGTTTTTAATACACAGAAAAAATTTTATTTATCCTCTTCAGTTGATAGAACCTTTAGTTTCCACCTCAAGTTGCAAAATAATTTAGAAAAGGGTTGCCACCTTTTTAGAAATAACTATTCCAATAAAATCATACGAAATATTATATTAAACACATATGTATGCCCAATAAGAATTTAAAATAGTTGGGGAGAGTTGCCACCCATTTATGAATATTAATTAATTGAAACAAATTACGYTAAAATTAAAAATATATTTTAATAAAAAGATAAAGACTTCGAATTTCCGGCGCCAAAATTTTTAGAGCTTCAACTTTGACAAAAATTTTGAGTAGGATTGCCACCTGTGTAAAAAGTGTTTCTTTTTTCGAATAAAATTATATAATATACGAAATGTTGTTAAATTGCTATTAAAATAAAGAGGTTTAAGAAATATTTCTATGACTAATATGTTAGAAAGAGTTGCCAACTTTTTTAAAATTTAAAAAATTTAAAAAAAAATTATTTTCAGATGAAATACATAGAGGTTTAGGATTATTTCTATGGATAATATTTTGGAAAGGGTTGCCACTTTCTTTAAAAAAGGTGTTCGATAAATACATGTATCAGGTAGCGAATTATTTTAATCTAAAAYGAATAAAAATGTTGCCCAAAGTCATATTATTTAGTTATAGACATAGTAGTAGTAGAGTCCTATTAGTTCTCAGCCTACGTGTAGGTAAGGTTTTTGCCTGAGAAGGAAAAATCAAATAACTGTTTGAATATATTTTATTCACACTTCCGCAACAGAACCTTGCCTACATTTATGCTGAAAACTTATAGATATAATACTCAAACCTCTGTATTAAAAATATTTTACTGCAGAAGRCTGCCAGCGCACAACTTTTAGCCAATATTAATTTTTATTTAGTGTCTATAAAATTTCATCGTATTGCGTTCACAATTTTTTCTTGTATCGTTTCCATAAATTACATTTTCGTAAATTATCGTGTGGACTAGCAAATCTGTGCATACGCTTCAATACATTCATGGACATATAAATATGTACACAAAGAAAAATTCTGCAAACACACTGAAATTATTATGCGCTTGTACCCTCATAAAGTGTGTTGCAGCACAACCGCACACTTACATATCTACATAACGGTATTTGTAATGAAAACAAAGAAGAAGATGCGCTTCGACAAGAGCACAGAAATATACACCACATACACACAAAGATATGTATGTTGAGCCACAAGTTGTGGTTAAATTGTTAAATTGTGCATGAGCCGGATATAAAGCAATTTTCCTTGCGAAAAGTAAGCAACAAATGCGCACAAATAAGATTAAAGAGCATACATACATATACATATGCATATTTATGTATATGTGTGTATATTATATAAAGATAAAGAAATTCTCAGAACGGTAATGTGGAAAGTGAAGCCAACAGCTGCTCACTACTCCTTTGACAGCATTTGGCACATTTAAAAGTCATTTTCCCATGGACTTATGTACTATTTTTCATATTTTGTATGTACATTCTATATATGGAGCGCTTTAGCATAATTCCTTCTCGCTGAACCTTTCTTGGTACACAAGAATTTCATTTCGCTTTGGATTTTAGACTATTCTTCAGTGCATTCATTAAAAGGGCAAGGAATTTTATGCTCAAATATTTAAAGTCCATATACAAATGCACAAAGTAAGGGCCTACTCAGCAGCAGAAAGAGGTGGAGAGGAGGGGTAGACGGTTTCATTTCGCATGACCAACAGCACGTAATACTATAAAACGCTGGCGAAAAACATAAGGCGCCGCATATTTTATTACATTTCATGGAGGCTCACAAATATTTCGCCTACTTCTTTTGTGTGCGGCCGCCTACTGAGATGTAGTACATACATTCTTTATTACTATAAAACATTTTATTGCACTGAAAGTGTTTCGCTTTAAACTGAATTACGCATCACTTTTATTTGCTTGTATTTGTTTGCAGTTTAAATTTAAGCTTCAATTATGTTGTTGACGATGTCAATTGCGCGACAAAAATATTAATGTAATTGACACATGACATGTCATGTCAGTTGTGCTGTCAACTGTCGCTGACAAGCGATATTCACTTTACGCCAAATCGTTAATGACTGTTTAAATTAATGGAAAGTGCGAGWGAGTGGGCGATATAAGTGTGTAAAGTGAAGCAAGCTGTTTAAAGCTTCTATTTTTAAAACTAATAAATTTGGATTTTTTTCTCCAGGAGGGTCGCAAAAAGCAAAAAGACATCGGAAAACCAACTGTGTCTTAATGCCATGAAATTTCCCAGCAAGCTGATAAACTTTTTTGTTTCCGACGATTCACCCAGGAGGTTATACACTACGAGACTATTTTTGAACACACATTGAACGAGCTCAAATGCACACCTCTCTGAAAGAAGCTCCATCGAAGTATTATGATCACCGATACCTTAATGACAGCCACCCCCACTAGAAAGACGCTGGAGTGAACTGTGTCTGAAATTAAAGTTGAAGGGGAGCTTTCTACTGAAGACTTGATCTTCGATCCAATCGTGGAAAGGTTCGCTCGYTTTACTCCTTCTAAACAGTTGCGAAGCGCCTACAAATCCTACAAGATGTGTTAGTCGAGAAGAACCGGCGACAGAATGTTCTATGACGCGTTGACGTAGAGTAATTATTTTCTCACCGATTCTGAAAAYACTCTTTCGAGAAAAACTCGTTTAAAGTCTTGGGAGCCGATTAGACTCTTCTTGRAATTCTTATAAATGCACTATTATCTAAGAAATTATCTGCCTGATCAACTTCCAATATTTTTAGAGAATATTGAAGCTATTTTAATTCAATTTGAGTACATAACTACCCTAAAACACGCACTCCAATTCAATCAACTTTAAACTATCGACAATAATAATCATGTCCAACCAGTGTATACTCAGCTTTCCTTCATAAATATTGAATACAAACAGCATAAAGTAGTTCCAAAGCAGTTTATCAAACTACAAACCGCCGCAGTGCTCACTTAGACCACCCACTCAGCTCTCTTTACTCTCATATGTATATTCCACCCACATTCTAACTCCACCCATCTTACGTTCCCAATTGTTGTTACTTTTATTTCTATCATTGCTGTAGTAGTTAGAGTACTTTATATAGTTGCACATGCATTATAGCTGCCTCTAATTAGTATTGGTAGTTGACACAAATGCGTCAAAAAATTGTCATTGAAAACTTTATTAATTAAATGTTACGTATACGCAGTGTCTTCGGCAAAGTGTTCAAAGTGTTGCCTAACAAAGCAAAGTCGGCYTGTGTACACGTGCACAGTAGCAAAAACCTATAGGCTTTGGATTTAATTACTGTCATGCATTTCAAAGTTCTATCCATTTATATATATTATAACTATTATATACTATATACCACCAAACTGACTTTATGTTTGCCAAGGCGGGTAATACTTTGATTGGACTATTGGGAGTAGTTGAGGGATGTTTGAGTTTAGTTGAAGTTGATAAGTTTAAGTTGTTGGAGCTTAACATAAGCGGCTTTTATACAATATGTTTAACAACTTTAAAGCAGAAATGTGGAGAAAATAAAACATATAAACTATCATCCGCTGGGTATTGTCGGTGTTTGTGAGTCTTTAGAATCAAATTATCGCTTGGTTTCTCTAGAAATTTCTTACTTATCTTAGAAGATCTTAGAAAAGTTATATATTTTCATTCTTTCCCACAAATTACTTTCTTATTACTGTCCAGTATAGAAACAAAAACTTTTAATGATCATTTGAATTTGAAAAACGTTGCCTACCTTTAGGCACGTTTTAGCAAAGACGCACACCCGCAGTAATCATAGAAAATTACATATGTGAAAGAAAATTCGACAGTCTCTGTATTATGATATCCACCTATTGCATGCATTGTGAACCACAAAACCCTGCAAAGACCAATAATACAACTATCCATAAAGGAAAAATATTTTTTAATAACAAAAATGTGCGTGCATTGCGGTTTCATCGTCCTTTTCAGTTTATTTCTTTTTCCAGCAATGCTGAAACTACAGCAGCAACCAAACAAGAACACGCACACACTTAAATCTTTTATAAACTCGCACTAGCAAGCCAAACAAATCAAAGAGTTTGATAGAAAAAATTTGCTGAACTTATTTAAAAATGCTTTTTGCCGCAGGCAAGAGAGCTAACCAAACAAAACAGCAAAGCTAACAGAAATGAAAAATTAAATACACATGTGCTGCGCCTAAAAGTGTGCTTGGGCAACAAGAAAAACCCCAAGCGCAAACAACTGCTGGCCAAAATGAAACAACATAAAGTAAAATAGTATAGCAAAACAAAATAGGATGGAGAAATATAAAAAAAAGGAAACTTAAAGCAATAACATAAAGGTGGAAACAGAAATCGCCAAAGCCAGCAGTAGTCAAAAAAGCGTAATATTTAATCCACTGCAGAGCAGAGAAAAATGAAAAGAGAAAGACATGTTATAAAGTAGTGACTGAGCAAAATGTAGAAACCTTTTGGTGTGCTATGAAAGCGCTATGAAGACAAAAATAGAAAAGTTGTTAAGAAAAATGTGTGAGGGAACATAAACTAGAAACACGTCAAGAATAAGTTTAGCCAATACAGTATTCACTGTACKGTATGCATCATAACCAAAATGGTTCCACATTAAAAAAAAAAATACCGTTATTTGCTTAGTCACAAGTTACTCATCCAAGCAAGAGGGTAACTATAATTACCAATATGTACGACGAGAGCGTACACAATTTTCGAGACAGTTGGGCCTACATAACTGAAACAGTGCCGGATTTTTATACCGTTATTCGACTTCTAACAACTAATACTTGCATTCAAAAAAAAGAAGCGTTCTCTAAAACCCTTTGRTGTCCTGTTTTTACTTTTCGACTCACCAAAAAACTTTACTTTCTCTCACCCTCCGCTACCTTTATTGAACAATATGACTTTCAAATATTTCACATAAGATTATTTGAATACTAAACACTCTGAAGCCTTGAACCATTCGAAAAAGTGCTATTCTCTTTCAGTTTACTGAGCATTTTGAGTACAAGAATTGCTTTTAATACTTCGAGGTTTGAGAACCACAACAAATATAGATCACTAATTACTGTTTTTCAACATTTTCTCCATTAAGGTCTAAAAAACATAAAAACATGATTCAACATCCTACCCCTAAGACACTATGCCATATACGTGTTTCCAAGCACCGCCATCACATTTTGTTAACATTTCTGTCCTATCAAAAGGAAACAATTTTTTTTTTTACAATTAAAAATTCTSGCAGTATTGAGTGTATGTTGCCTCCAGTCTACTCAATTTTACGATAGGTCACATAACGTTATTCCAATATCAGTATGCGCTCAGGAGCTACAGTTTCCGGAACAACAACTGATATTGGATGACCTTTGCTAAATTCGTCTTGAAGTGAACTATAACCTCGATTRAATTCATCATACCAACGATGAACACTGGTCCTTGATGGCGCTTTATCGTTTAAAATTGAATTAAGTTCATCGGTATGCCGTTACAGAGTTAAACCACGTTCAAAGTTGTTAAATAAAGAGTGATTTAGTTCTATTTTTGGCTGGTAAGAATAYTTTAAGTTACTGTAAAGAACACAAATAGCGTTCGTATGTCAAAATGTTCTGAGTATACACACCATTAAAACTGTGAAACTTCGTAATAGGATTGATAAATTCTAAAATATAATAGGTAACCTAAATATTAGTTACTTCAGAGGAAGTCTTAAACAATGTAAGAACCAGACTAATCAAATCACATATGAATTTATAGTAAGGGAAAATCGTCAATAGCCGGAATATGAAACCTTAAACCACTGAACATAACCAAAAATCTGCCTCGGAACCTCGAACTGAATTTTGGTAAGAGTCTATGCAGCTATCCAAAATATGCTTATTTGTTGGTCACTTCCTGGTCTGACGGCAATGTACATATCTTCAAGAAAATACCTATAAAGGAAGCTTTGAATTATTAAAAAAAAAAAAAAAAAAAAAACAAGAAAATTATAGTGAAATAGAAGTTCTTAACAAAACACTTGTCGGTTTCTAAGTATTCTCTTGGCATGGTACTTATAATTTGAACAAATTATAAACAAAAAAACCGATATTCAGGACGGAAAAGACACATMCAAATGCACATAGCGATGAGAACGAACGCAGATGTAGCAAAACAACAATAACAATAGGCCAACGTACGTAAGCCTACGATGAAAGCAATTAAACTGTAGTAACCCGTTAGGCTACATTGATAGTGATTAATTTTAATTTACATAGACGTGCAACAACAAAAACAAGCTGAAAAMCRGTAAAYAAGGAGAGAGGAAGCCGGGCAGAGAGGAAGGAAAAAAGTGCACAAAGCCGAAATGAGCCGCAGTCGTGACCGACAAATAGCGAGCCAAAGGCAGCAAGCAAACAGCCGSCCAACAAGGCAACTCAGACAACAGTGCCTCAGCAGATGTTTGTGGACAAAGTTTTCTAATTCAGATAGATTTTTCGTTGCTGCTGTTATTGTTGCTTTTGTTTGTTTTTGTTGTCTATGGCTTTTAGTTAGCTTTGCACCGCTGATAACTATTATTGTTTGCCTCCACATGTGAGTTTGCGTGTATTTGCCTGTATGTTGGAGTGTGTGTGTGCGTAGCTGTGTAAGCAAAAACAACCGTACGGCACTCAGTGGACAGACGATTAAACAGCGGTCATAGCCACATAGCCACAAATATGTAAGTGCCACAAACAAAGCAGTGTACGTGACGACGAAAAAACGGAAGAGCGAAAATGAGCAAAGCAGAAAAGCGCTCGACTGACTCGGCACGGGTTTTGCCGTTGCTACTGCTGTTGCTGACAACAATTGCAATTAGGACGTTGACAGTGACGCAACTAAGAAAAAAAAGCAATAACATAAAGCAGACAGTGGAATGAAACAACAAAAACAGTTAATCGCTTTTTCAGGTTTTTGCTTGGCCAGCGCTAACACTCGCACACGCATACTACACATACATGTAACTGATTAGGTGAAACGATGTTGGTAGTGGAAAAGGGCCGCATGCAAAAGTGCTATAAGAAAAAGGTGTTRCCTGAATTGACTTTGTGTGTTGTGGCAGGTGAAAACCCCAAGGTTGTGTGGGTGTTACAGGCAACGCCATTTGCGGCGCCACGGACTGTTGCGCTTGGGAATGATTATATTTGTACACGGACAAACATAAACTGATGTGCTAATGGGGAAGCCTTATTCCTTCATGAATCTACAATATTGAAGGGTATGTGCCCGAAGTAGTCTATAAGGCGCCGTTCATTCAACTTAACTCAGACCGTTACTTCTACAGAGTTCGTTACACCAAGAAAGAATTGTGGATTCTCAAAATATTTWTAGACTTTTCGGAACCGTTAGTCTCACGAGTGTAGTTATTTAGTGCATGACTACCAATCTGACAGACGTTGGTTCAAATCTCATCCGAGATAAAATACATGCTTCGACACTTGACTTACGAAAGTATTTCTTTCATAAAAAACTGTGTATTAGTGGAAACGTATACGAACAATACGTCTAGGAGGACGGACGAACATGTTCATCCGTATGGTCTTTCTGTAGAGGTTCTTCAAGTAGAGTTACTACTCGAGCCATTTTTTCCTTTATTTAAAAACAACCATCGGAGTCCATATTTTTGGAGGATACCCATTCATGCTATAGAAAAGGTCTATTTGCTCTCTCCTAAGTCACAACGATCCACTTAGCCCTAGCATATTGATAAATTACAATATACTCCTAGGTGCTATTGAGGTGATGTGAACCATGGAACATGGACTGCTACGCAGGCAATTAGCAAGGGTTCTGGAGTTTCAGGCTCTATGTCGCAGAAACGACTATTTGCAATGGGCCATGAAGAAAGTGACAGGTAGTCTAAGATGGTCCCTTGGAAGGTTAAAGTACATATTTAAACCTACTAAGGTTGTAACGACCTATTAGCAACTTGGCATGGCGCAGCTCTTTTATGGTATGGTCACCAACGGCAATGATAGGTTCAGGTTTTACCAAGCTGGTGGATACTGAGAAGCGCTCGAGATCATCAGTCAGTTCATTGCCGGTTGTACCTCTGTGACCGGGCAGCCAGATAAGGTGTACTTAGATACAATTAGATCAAAGTTCTATGGAAGAAGATGAGTTGGATATATTATATTTTCGGCGAACCAGCAAACATTGCCGAAACTGACATTGGCTGCCTTAACAAATTAGTAATTATGCCACAAAGGTTAAAAGATTCGAACCATCAGCATCGGTTCCTTCCGAGCCGTTCGATACCAAACGAGGCTTCAGACAAGGTGACTCCCTTTTGTGTGACTTCTTCAATCTACTCTTGGAAAACATAATTCGAGTTTGAGAACTTAATCGAGCTGGTACAATCTTCTATAAGAGTGTACAGCTGCTGGCGTATGCCGATGATATTGATATCATTGGCCACAACACCCTCGCCGTTAGTTCTGCTTTCTCCAAACGTTGAAAGTTCGCGAGAGAAAGATTTTGCGAATACCGCAGTCTCTGGAACGATGAGCTATGCTAGATATATGAAGACATTGACATAGGTCAGCGAATTAAGAGGCAGCGACGATGCTAGCCAGGTCATGACGTCCACATGGATGAAAAGACTCCGGCTCTGAAAGTATTCGACTCAGTACCCGCTGGGGGAACAGAGAAAGAGGAAGGCCATTGAAAGGACCAGGTGGAGAAAGACCTGGCCATAGTTAGAATCTCCAATTGGCGCCATACAGTGAAAATATTAATATTTTGCAGATTTATAATGGCTCTCGATAGAAGAGACAGGATCTGGTCACTGTCTGGTGTCGACACACGGCCGTAGAATGCGGCTGACAGATAGAGAAGTCTGCAAAAAATGCCTAAAGCAAGGCTCTAAAGAAACTATGGAACATCTTTTCCCGCATTGGCAAAACTACGCTGTAAGCACCTCGTGTCTCCAC
>NW_017536407.1:115269-128714 GCF_001853355.1 Bactrocera latifrons | reverse complement strand
GTTGGTCATTTTTGTGGCTTTTGCCGCAGCTGCCATTTGCCTTTCAGCCTTTCAGCTGGCTGTGGCAGTTGCCGGACTAGCGGTTGACTACACCTAGCTAATCCTTTTTGATTAGCCAGCCAGCTGACTGCTGACCAACGCCCGCCTAACACACACTGTTGCASKAGGCGAGTTAAACAAATSAAAAAATAATCATTAGAAGGTACAGCGTAGGTGTTGCCATGCGGCGGGCTCGAGCGCGAGGCAAGAATGTGTGGCTATTAATTATGAAAGGCGCGCGGCCGCTGTCGTTTCTTGGCGTGCAGCGAAACTCCAGCCAACCGGCGGGTACAGCGRTGACTTCTAGTAGCTAGATATATCTTATCGCCTTTCATTAGTTGCGCTTTGTTGCCTGTTTCATTTTAATTCTTTCATGCGGGAGCAGTAATTTTTCTTGCGCATCGCCRCCCGCTTGCTTCACTGCTATATTGTAGCTGCTTGCTCAACTCAGTTCTTACTGCGCATCATATTTGTAATCCTTAATACTCGCTACATCCCTACAGTGTATTTTTCTCTTCGTAATTTCTCTTTTGYTTTCTCATTTATACTCGGCACTTAAATAATAAATGAGATTTGCTGTCTATTTGCTCAAAAGTTTAAGATCGGATTAGTTCATCCGTGCCGTTGGAGTCAATTAAAAAGTTTCTTTTCTTCGCTCGGGTGAAATAGCAACAAAAAATATTAATTAAATAAAGCCTGGAGCAATGTGTGCTGGAAAAGTTTGCGGGTAGCTACAATATTACTCAATATGGTACTTCGTTAAAAATTYTGCCAACAAGTAGTAATTTCATAAGGGGAACGAATTGTGGTGAAAAGAAAAKTTATGGAAAGGAAATTTGAGTTAATAACAGTGATATTATCAAGGACTACATAAAAGTTTGATTGAAGTGTGAGAAAAACAGGGATGAGAACTAAAGGAAAATGAGTATTTGAGGCCCAAGAAAAGCTTCGAATACACAAAACAGATTTTGACAGTGTTCGAAATCACGGGAACTGCGTATAAAATATCCAGATTTGGCTTTAGTGACTTAAAAATTAYATCTGGTCCTGTTTTAAGATTCTTCGTATGCCCGACTCTGACATCCGCATTCGCGTACTGTTGCAACATAAATGAGATGTCCCAACTAAAATATGAGTTTTTCTGGGAGGAATCTTTAGTGAAGCCATCCCGATCCTGTCGATTACGTATTAAGCGAGAGAACTTTTCAAACATAGGTCTTAAAGCAAGAAACTTCAGATAATACCAATTGTTTGTTGTCGATAACCTGATCGACGGTCGGCCGACGTTGTCAAAAATCTGAAGAGAGATTGCCTCAGGCAGCGCATTAACTTGTTCAGAAGAACCGAAGCTGAAGCTGAGCTCAGGTATAGCAAAAGGTTAGAACTCTCAGAGTCTTTTACTACAACATAGAAATCAAAAGCTCCATACGTAACTAGGTAGTTAGGTAAATCGACCGATTTCTCGCGAAGCCACGAATAATCCCAATTGTACTGCTAGAAACGCTGGTCCGTTCTGATGCCCAGATCTCTGAGTTTCGCGTCAATTCTAGCCAATTCACCGGATTCGTAAAAAGTATAGCAACCGAGTTGCTTCAACATTAGTCTGCCACAAAATGGAGAGTGGAGGAGAAAATGTCTAGATGTTTTCACCTCATTTTCCTCAATGCAACTTTGACAAGTTGCATTCTCCACAACCTTGAGCCTTACCGCATGAATGCCAATGGGAGAGTGTCCGGTTAGGACGCCTATCTTGCTAAGAGCCAGCAGTTCGACYTTTAAGTCCCGCCAGAAAGCTTTTGCAACCCCACAAGTACTGGTTGCTGRCTAACGCTTGAAGGTCACAGATCCAAGGAAACGTATAATAGGTAAAAGAGTCATTTCTTAAAAGCTCGTCAGCTTTACAATTTCCAATTGCTCCGCTGGGGTCACCCGCCTAGCCAAGTTTAATATATTATATAATAAGCTTGATGCTCCTTTACTAGCTTTGAGCTCACTTTCTAAAAAAAGTCGCACTTCATAGAAGTACTTCGCTGCTAGCTTAATGGCTGTCACTTCTGCTAGAAAAACTTGATCTGACAGTCTAAAAGAAAAGTTGAGTGAGGGCTCCCGACAGAACACTCCCCCTACAATTTYCCCCTTGAACTGCGATCTATCCATGAAAAAACCATCCTCGCCTGCTCCGTTCTACTCAACTCTCGGAGGTAAGGGCGCGGAGAAGATATTGTTAKGAGTAAGTTTAACCACCCCTATGAYACCCTGGATTATGTAATTACATTAAGTTCCATCGTTGGTGTTGTGGCAGTGCACCACCTAGGTGTTTTGCGACTGTGGATTCACTGGGCYACCACCAYMATATAACACACCATAGAAMATTATTGGCTTGATTTCAGTTTCTCAGAGTCAAAGCACAATTTTTGGTGAGATACCTCGCCGCTTCCTATATAACAGTTTAAGACAACTAATTCCGCCATTCCCTTCTCCTTAACATTGCGCTTYTTTCAAGGCAGAGGCCCAAGGAATTCCCTTTTGGACATGCCAAAGTGGAGAGCCCCCCATGAGGGAAGGGATCCATCCGGCATTTTACATGGTAAATAAAACCAATTCACTTTCGTTTGGATTGACAGATAATACAAAATGCCAAATGAAGTATAAGAGAAGCAAAGGCTGAGCTTTTTCTAACAATATAAAAGTTGAATATACTTAAGAGTCCTCAAACTACTACTTTAAAAAAATAATAATAATAATATTAATGATATAAGCTTCGCACTACTATAACGGCAGCAGCAATCATTTTTTACGGCAAAAAATTGCTTCCAAAATTAATTTCTTTTTCTAAAGTGGCTGTAAAGTGACTTGCTTTGTTGTTCATAAAGTTATGTAGCACGGATTTATGGCTGTTATATCGCCACGTATGTATGTGTATTCTTTTGGCACATTTGTTACTTGCATGTTTTTGCAATTGCTTCAACACTCACAYATGTGGCACGTCGTTTGGCGCAAGTTGTTAAACTCGACTGACTGATACATCAACACGTCAGCGTTTTAGCTACGTGTGAAGCGTTTCTTTTTTACGCTCTGCATGCTTCTGTTATAATTTTTAGTGCAAACAAAGTGCAAGTGCAATAAAAGTGCAACAAAGAAGGTGAAACTCTGCTGCTTTTTTTCAGCACTTACAAAGTGCGCTCATAATCATAAAGTAACAAATATGCTATTGTTGTTGTTGCTGAATGCATCGCGGGAAATAAATTTCAAATTAAGGCAGGTAGTCAGTTTGGATTTTAATATGCAGGAGACTTTGGTGAAAAGTTTTATATTGCAAAAGTTGTTGATGCTTATGTTAGCACATTTCGGTTAGTGAAAATGAGAATGATATTAAAGAAAGCTGGAGTTTCGTGGAAGGAGAAGATACATCTATATTAAATAGAGAAAGCGAAAATTAGGCCTGTCTCCGTATATTTAATGTTAAGTTTTCTTAAAGTTGCGAAAGTGTTTAATATTTCGCTGCTTCACATCTTCCACATGCATGTTTCTCTTCTTACTTCAAGCGCCACTCAGTTGAATTTTATTGCTAATATATCTGTTGTCGTACCTAAAATATATACTTGCACACCTTTGTAGTGTACACAAACGCAAAAAAATATTTATCTAGTCTGTTTATCTTGATAAGAACGCACGAGACGTCGGATACGCTGACAAAAGCCAAAGGAAATTGATCGACTGCACTGACTTGCTTTGACTTGACCTCAAATTTACTTAACTTTTCACAAAGCACACACACACACATATATATACAGCTGTACAAAATGGCAAACAATACATCCATCACAGCCAACTAAGTATGTAATTTGTATAGCAGATATATTTTCTTGATTGTACGGACACACACCCGTACCTACACATATGTAGATAATGGAATGAAGAAAGTTATACATAAATAGTACACTCGCATGTAATGCGAGCAAGGAATTATCGTCACAAAGTAGCTGGAGYGTACCTACATAAATACATATGTACGTTGAGATATGAATGTTAGGATGGTACTTAAACCATGATATGACAAAGCAGGCTCACCCAGATCTTGCTTTAGCAAGCAGTGRTATGTTTCGTGTGACAATCTTTCGAGTGGCACAGGTCGGCGTCTCTTCGCTCAGAAAAGGGAAGAATGAGAAAATACAAAGTAAAAAYGATGMWCATTGTCTTTTTTGACATCAAAGGCAAATCATCAATACCAAGGCCGGCATCTCAACGCTTCCGCAGCCGCCTTACAGCCCTAATGTGKCCCCTTGGACTTGTTTTTGTYTCCTTGCTTGAAAAGGCYGATGAAAGRCAAACATTTTGAGACGRCAGARAGGGTTCAAGCAGCATACATCTCGGCTCTTAAGGCTATTCCATCGCTTTGCTCTTGAAAAGTTCCAACAAGACCCGACGTTTTGTTCAGCGATGAGGTTCATTTCCGGCTCAATAGGCATGTAAATAAGCAAAATTACCGCATTTGGTACAAAAAAAAATAGAAAATAGAATATATTCAAAAGTTGCTATTTCGTTCAGAAAAATCAACGGTTTGATATGGTTTGTGGGTCGGTGGAATCATCGGTCCATATTTCTTTAAACATGATGCCAGTGAGAACGTAACAGTCAATGATCATAATAACCGACTATTTGATACCTAAAATTGAAGCTCGTGATCTCGACGACATTTATTTTCAACAAGACAGGGCTTCTACACATCACATMAGTCAATGGATTTATTGAGAGAACACTTCGGTGAGCAGATAATTTCACGTTTTGAGTCGGTCGATTGGCCACCAAGATCGCATGATACCACACTTTTAGTTTCTTCCTGTGGAGATATATTAAAGTCTAAAGTCTATGGACAAACGTGCTTTGGTTCAGGTGTTAAAACAAAACATCACGCATGTCATTCGCCAGTTACCAGCCAGAATGCTCGAACGAGTCATCAGTATTTAGACTCAATAGATGGATCATCTGTAACGTAGACGCGGCAAACCATTGAGAGAARTAATCTTCAAAAAATWARTGCCAAAGAATGATCTTTCGAATGATAATWAACGWTCTYCATTAAATTTGGAGCTAGATATTGCAGATCTGCGGAATCGGATCACTGTCATGCTCACAAAATGCTAAGATTCATATTACTATACAAAACCGTCTTTTGTTCAAGGAGCAATGCATTGGAGCAGGGCATCAATGATCTGAACATTGACAAAAAATGGACGCGGCCGCGCCCCTTAAAATATTTAGTAGAGATACCTCACAAATCACTGGAGCTACTTCAACCAGACTATCGGAAAGGAGGTTACTTTCTTTCTTGACGCACTATGAAAACCCACTCGTCATAAACAGATTGTTTAAAACTACTTAAAATACAATAACTYAATAAAGAATTGCGTTATAAACATTTCATTTTAAACCCGAGGTACTACGGAAGCGCTTCCCAGGAGTCAATARAAACATTGGACAATGGCTGTGGCACTGCTCAATTTTGGATGAAARTTCATACCTCCGAAAATAATCGACTAATTTTAATAAAATTCAGTGCGAGATAATATTTCGACATTTATATGTTATATTGTGAAATGGGACAACAACYATGCCTACTTCTCATRTATAAGAATTTTAATTTCCATATAGAAACAAAAGCTTGAGAAAAAACGCTTCAGAGATATGCCATCTAACGTCAGAACATAGATTTTCAAGTCCTCAGTCCTCTGATGTCGAACAAGTGGACCTCAGCGCTATATCTAAAATATCGGTTATCTGTTGTTTATATTACTTATTTTATTTATACTATTCAGAAAGAGTCTTTTCCTGACATTAATGTGGCCTTCAGTCCAAACAAGGTAAAATTTGGTAAATACCCTCAKGGTTAACCCCCATACACGACACCTACTTAATATATAAGGAGTTCAACACGCTGCTTTCAGAATCGTTGAAGAAAATTTCTTCGAAACGGCTGGATCTATGGTTTAAGCATTTTTCGCGACCTTCTTATATACATATTTGTCAGGTAATGATCGAAAGAATAATATTTTCGAGAGTCCATAATTTCGATTTTTGATCTCCTTTGATGTGCTAATTTTAGTTGGTTACCGAATTTGAATTTGACTTTTTGGAATAAAAAAAAGAAAAATTTGCGAAACTCCTCCTGGAGATCGATTGGCAACGGTATACACTCGTTGGGGTACACTATGACTATGAAATCTTGTAGCAACTGAGTCGTAGCACATTTTTGATTCTACTCATCTTGCCACATTTCCTGATCACCCTAATGTACACACATGAAAAGTCTCTGCATCTATGTTTATACTTAAATCAACATTGTTTTCTTTAAATGGAGTAGATAAATTGCTATGTGCAACGCAACAAACATATGTTGGAAGCATACTTCTATAGCGCTACTTTCTTGTTTTTCACTTTTCTCATATTTTTCCATACTTGCTGCACACTTTGTGTTCCACACTTTTACATGTGGTTTTGCATTTTGCCATGTCGAAGATTTCTTCCATCATTGTGCCATTTGTATTGCACTGCGCAAAACCACACGGTAAATTTGTATTGAACGAGCGCTGAGTGCTCCTGTCAGCTGTCTGTAAACGACCAGCAGCAGCAACAACAACCGCAAGCAATATAAATATAGAAATATCAAATACCAGGCCCATGTATGCACATAACTATTATTYTTACTGGTCTCTCTAGTGTGGCTGGAATTTGTGGTATACAAGGCATTTGGTTGCAAGACATTCCGGGGCACACAGGACAACATTTGAGCACATATTTGGCTTTGTCAAAGCCTAATGTAGTTGTTTATGTTACAAGATACTCTTACTAACTTGTAGTATTTGTTATTGTAATTTTTTTTTCTTTTTTTTTTTCTGTGGAGTTTTTATAATAAAGAGGCAACAAAGGTAGTGTCATCAAATGCTTTGCCACAACGATTATTCGAAGTTTGGTATGTTATGTTTGCCGTTTATTTCTCGGTGCAAATTCTTCTCTAAAAGAAGATGTAGGCATTTTTTTGGGTTGCATGAAAGCTATAAAAATCCGACTGCTAGCTCTTTATGTCTCTTTCAGAGTTAACTTGAATTTCTTATTTACCGCTTCCCCACATTATTTCCATATAACTGGCATTTTTGACACAAAAATTTGATTTCGAGCAAATAGAGTTAAAGTCGCATCAGTGACAATATCATAAGCCGTATAAGCCTTCTGGGTACTACTCACTGATCTTGCTCAGAGTTTCAACGAGTCGCAATCTCTCTCCCTCTTCTACACACTTTATTTATATATAGATAACTTASACTCATTACTGCATCTCCTCTTCCTCTTTCAGTATATTTTTGCCTCATTTTCTCTATTTCAATCTCTCTGTCTCTCTCTATCTCGATCTGTATCTCTCGCTATCTCAATCTCAATCATTTTCTCTCTGAAYATCACTATCTCTATTTCAAGGTCAAACCCTATCTCCTCTTTTTTTGTAATAGTCTCTCTATCAATATTTTCTCAATTCCTATCTCACTGTCTGTTTATATTATCTGTGTGTCTCTATTTCTTTATCTCTCGGCAGGTGCATCGGTATCTTCATCTCGATCCGTACTTCTCTTCCTCCATATCTATATCTATATCTCACTATCCTCATTCTGCACCTCTCTATATTTGTACCAGCACGTCTCTCTCTTTTTGTATCTGTGTGTCTCTCTCCCTCTTTCTGTCTCTCTGTATCAGAATCTGGCTCTCATCTCTATTTTGTATTCCTTTCTCTCTCCACGTTTCTCTATCTCAATATCTCTGTCGTTTTTTGTATCACCATCTTTCTCTCATTACATTTCTATCTCAAAATATATATCTTTATCTCTTCATATCTGTGTGTATCTATTTCTTTCTCTCTCCACATCTGTATCTTTATCTCGAGCYGTATGKGTACCTCTCTATGTCTCCGTATCTGTATCAGTACCTCTCCCTCTATCACTATAAGAATACACACTTTCTATGTATTTCACTATCTCTATTACAATCTCAATCTCTATATCTCTCTGTTCAAGTCATTAAGTCTTTTTCTCTGTCTCTCTTTCTTTCAGTACCTATTTCAGTATTCCGCCCTCTATCTCTATATGTATCTCTCTCTCTCTCGATGTTTCTCTATCTCAATATCAATCTCGCTTTTTGTATTAGCATGTTTATCTTTCTGTAGTTTTCTATCTCAATCTCTTTCTCTTTGTATCTGTGTGTATCCCTCTTTATATATCTCTCCCTTTCTTTCTTTCTCTATCATACTTTATTTTAAGGACATTACTCTCGTTGCAGCTTTTCTCAACACCAGCCTATAATACCTCTGAGTTTCTCTCACCTTCGCGCATCTAATTGCACACACTTTCTTATAACCAATATTTTTACCTAAAAGTATTAAAGAGAGATTACTTTATACACTTTAAAAACATTTATTTGGAGAAAAGTTGGCTTCTGAAATTTTTATATAATATATCTACTAAGGTACTTTCTTTCTATAAATTCCAGCTYGACTAGTGACTTGTAGCCACGTCTGCTATTATATTTTTCTTTTTGTTGTAATTTTTTACTCTCATTTGTGACAAGTACTTAGCCTCATTTCACACACACACCGCACACACTTAAATGCAAGTCTACTCGTATACATATCGGTGTGCGTCGCGACAAAGCGGATGTTTGTATATTTGTGTCTGTGGTGGCTTTGTGTACTTCCTCTTTGAGCTGCGCTAAGCTGGCTGCAAGCCATATTCACTTTCGCTTTGCCGGCAGCAAATGTCATAGAATAGTGGAGTGGCGTGTAAGAAGTTAACTCACATGCAGACATACTCGCACATAGATATATACAATATGTGCCTACATAAATAGTTTCGTAATGTACCGCAGCATTTGCACTTAAGTGCGGGCATGTAAGTCGCATTGTTCTTTGACCACACACACACACGAATACGCATAAGTATGTATGTGTATCCCGATAAGTGGTGCTCAAGTAAGTACTTAGCAGTTGGCCTACAGTGGCTAATAGCAACAATTGTCCTACTAAATATGTCAACAGGCAGCTTGTGGCTAAATAATAACTGATGTACTCGTAATGCAACAGGCGTTACAACAACAATAACAGAACTATAATGTTGCAACAACATATAATCTATAACAGTAAACAATGCATAGTTATTATGCCATAATGCTCAGCGAGTCGTCAATGTTGTCAATACGTATATAAGGCACATAGCTTATGGCCTCTGGAATGAGTATGTGCTATTGTAATTGTGGTTTCGTTCCTTGAAGAGCATTTCGTTTSAAAATTCCATGAAAAACCTCACATTCCAGATGTTTCAGTCTTTAAAAGTAGCCTAGAAATGGTTGAGTATGCATGCATTTCAATTTTATTRCCATAGAAAATGATCATATACCCTTAAGACCCTTCTACTATAACGGTATTAATTATTCTTTAGTTTCTGACTTTGTATGCTTCTAAAAAAAAAACCTTTCTCTCCACTTTAACCGCTTTTTATATTGAAACAAATTTGTTATGGAGTTTGTGACATTACTAAAATTAAGTTTAGCCTGAATGTAGGCAACAGTAAACAAAAAACTGTGAGTGAGCTTAAATGTATGCAATACTCCTCCAAGACATTAAACAGCGCATTCTTCGCGAACTAACACCTTAAATAAGATCATAACACAAAAGCCATCCAGTTCTTCCTATTCAAATCGAACAGCAATTATTTGTATAAGCCTCTCTCCAAAATATCTTAAAAGCGATATTTTTTAAATATTTYAACGCACTTGCCGCTGCCACCAAACTTTTCGCTGTAGACTTAATTTGTATGCACTTTCTGTCTTGCGCTCCCTACAAAACTATTTCCTTGTTTTCTTACAAAGAAAGTCGCTTCATTTTAAGTGCACCTAGCGGCTGTACTGCGACAGCAATAACACCAACAACTTCTAAATCCAATGTCTGTGCAGGAAATCGAGAAAAATGTAGTGCTGCTGAAGTAGTATTGGGTAGCAAGCAGTCAGCAGTTTCGCATGYTTCAAATGCTGCGTCGAAGGCGAAGGTAACAAACGAAAAAATGCGGCACGCCAACAAAAGCCGGAAAAGTTGCAAATTTCTTGCTTTCAAACAAAAATGCACCACCCTGTGGCGGTAATATAAAGTAACAGTTTACAACACACACAAGCAAGCAGACAACCAAGTCAACAGCAGCAGGCTAACAACAAGTGCTTGCAATTGTTGCAACCAACAGCGCATCCGCCTGCGTAGCGAGTTATTCGCGTAGGCGTGCTTGGTGCCGGCAAAAGTTTCTATGGCWATGTTGCCGTTGCAATTTGTGAAAGGAAAGAAGTTTCGCTGAGAGGCTAAAGCAGAGTTCATCTTTTTTTGAGTAGTTGTCTTCAACTCAGCTACCTTTTAAGTGCTACTATTAGCTTATTATTAAAAAAATATTTATGTGGGTGGGTCGGGTTGGTTTAGTACGCATTTGGTTAAGTGGCATGCGAAAAAATTTTATGTTATAAAAAAATTATGATATAATATAATTAATTGTTCAAATATATATATAAATACAGTCGCATCTTTACATATACCTAAGTGTACTGAACTGAAGTGTGATCTCTGAGTTACTATAGCCATGTAGTAAGTAGGTACGTTTGAAGTATGACTACTTCGTCTACAAAGAGAGTTGAGAGCGCTGCTTATCAGACCTGAAGTTCAACTAGTAAAACTTCACAAATTTAAAGAGGCCGTAACCAATTAAAAGTATAGGAGAACCCATTTTAAAGTCGGGCTAAAACAACTGTATGAAAAGAGTGAAATGACAAAGTTTTAATCAAGCGGCCTAGAGCAGAAGAAATAAGGAGTGGATTGATTTACTCGAGTTACTCCCAGAGCAGCAGGAAAAACATACAATTTTTCAGGAACTGAGAATATATTGAAGTTAATTTTGAATCCGTTCGAACTTATGCCATAACTAAAGGTAATGTTATGGTGTTGTAAGTTGGGGGTTGCGCGGAATATACAGTCCTTGACCAGATAAAAATCCCTTCCGTTCCTTCTACGTAGACACGTACTAATCTCCTTGTGTTCACAAGAACGCAYAAAATTCTCCTTGATAAGTGGGACACAAGTCTCTCTCAAGAACGACATTAATTACCTTAGGAGAGTTGGACAAAATACCGCTGTGGAAATTCAGCGTGGATGAAAGAGTAAAAAAGATAGCAATGCTTTATATGCATGTAGGCAGATATTCGGCACAACCTATGGGCTCTCTCCCTCTCTCTTTCACCAGTGCTACACAGCTACTGTAATACCAATTCTGGCTTACAGAAATAAATCTACCGGAAGCCAATGAAATAGGTTTAGAGGCTCCAGTGCTGTACATAACGGGAGCTTTAAAACAACTCCAACGGCGGCTCACTCAACGAAATTTGAAAAAGATAGATCTGAGAAAAATAAATTTAAATACAAACTGATAGATCTGACTGAACTGGGCGGCTACAAAAACTTTTTAAGAAATCGACYGAAATTTTAGTATATCACTCTTATTATAGCATATCGAATTATAAGCAAAAATAAAAATAATACAAATATCATAATAATTATGCCTCTCAGCACGTTTCATTATAAAATGAAGTTAATTGAATTTTAAATAATTTTTAAATATAGGTATGTATGATTCCTACAATGCCACCTCACAAAATTTTACAAAATATATGCACTCAGATAAGTTCCCCCTCATGTGGTATGCGACTTGGCTAAAAATGTAGAATTTGCGCCCTAAATGTAGGCAACATTGTCTGCATAAGTGATATTTTACTTGCAGCTATAAAAAACTATTCACATCCAAATGAAGATAGTTTTAGCCACACCACATTTGTACATTGTTTGTATTTAATAACAATTRGCTAATTTACTAAAGGATATATCGAAGTTATCCACCAGCTGTTTATTTCAACAATCACACTTGTTGAGGGCAAAGAAAGTAAATAAATAAACAAAGTACTAGACTTAAGTACACTTAAGCCCTAAGTAGCCGAGTCGGTAAGTGTATGAGAGTAAGTAACTGTGTAAACATAAGTYATCTGCTCACTACTTGGCTTGAAGCAAGTGTCTGTACACTTGACACTGGAATGAGCTGCTATGCAACCGAAATCGGTAATAGACAGTGCTCGAGTGTGTGTGTGTGTTGGCCAAAATGCTATATTAATCCCAATGGGCAGATAAGAGTGTGTATATGTTGCAGTTAGCTTACACAGTCATATATACACACAACACTATCTCCCCCTTCCCGTCTGCGTTTTTAAATCAGAGCCAAATTTATTAACTAGTTTCAGTGTTGCACTCATACAGCGGAGAGATTATAGCCAGTGTTGTCTAAAAATACATATATGTACACAAGTGCTAACACACATCCTCAAACAAAATTTCAACACAGCATTACACAAATAATATTTTTGCATTGCCTTGCCATGAGGTCAACTCTGTTTATGTGGCTTCGCCATTTTATGTGCTGCAGTTTGTTTTGGGTTTGTTTAAAGCGCCACTGAAGTGCTAAGTGTGTGCTGCGTGGGGCTGATATGAGCATTGAAAAAGGGTTTSTAAACAATAACTTGACACTAAAACACTAAAGCACTGAAAAACAATGTTCACACACACACATACATACGAAGCACACTCTTACAGTTTTGGCATAACAACTCTATTCGCTTTACCGTTGCTCGTAGGAGTATTTGCTAGTTATGTTGTTGGCTGCTGGCACTTGGTCTTTCATTTTATTTGTGCGCTGCTTATCCCTTGGGCACTCGCACAACCACTACATGCACACGCGCCTAGTAAAGTTTATCATCTACAACAGCCCATCACACACACACACATACAGGCACGAAAATGTTAGTTGCGCCTATAGTGCGTTTGTGCTTTCTCTGGCGTGCGGTAATGTCCAGTGAGTAATCGGGAACTTTAAACCAAACTTGTTGCTGCATAATTCAAAATATTTTTAAGTATTCAAAAGTTGTGGCACTTCTTGGTGCTCCGAGCCGTTTGGATTGCAGTTTGTTTATTATATTTGGTTATTTAGTTTTTTATTTTGTGGCAGTTGCTGGTTGCATGGTTTCCGGCCTTAGGTAGGGCACTTCCTTGGGTGCAATAAATCCTTTAGGATGACAGTTCYGCTGATTTTTATTTACCGTTGGCTTTGTTTTGGTTTCTAATTTATTATTTAAAGTATATTTTGTAATTGGGTAAGATTTAAAAATATTATATTTACTTTTTGAGAGATACTATAGCGATGGCATTACTGTAAATTTAACTAGCGCACGGCTGCCTTAAGGATTATATTTATGTAGAGTTATATAGGATATTATACAAGTATAGCGAGTTAATA
>NW_017536407.1:113647-114849 GCF_001853355.1 Bactrocera latifrons | reverse complement strand
TCCCACGAAATCACCAGGGAGGCCATGGCAACATATCATTCACCGTTTATCTAAGTTCGATGAACAGCTAGATGAACTTTCGGACTGTTCCAAAGCTACTCCGTTTTATACAAAGTCTATCAATAGATAGGACRTGATTTTTATGCTTCTTCACGGCAATTTTTTTTACGGGTTTGTGTCAAATTTTATCGGTGTGTTCAGTAAAGTTTRCTATTTCATTATTTCATCAAGTCACATTTTATTTTGGCAGAACGCTTGGAAATTGCTCAAGATTATTACGCAAATTCGCATTCATCGAAAAATCATCATCTCTAATGAGGCCCATTTTTGGCCTAATTGTTTTTTTTTTGTTGTTATTGTTGTAACGGGCACCTAATCCCCATTATGATGGTGAAAATTAGATAAGTTGTCGTCGACGTCATCCAACGGAAACGTGTGATTTCTACGTGGTCAGTCGGGGCAGACGAATAAGTAGGAGTTTAACCTGCTACAGTATCCAGAACGAAGCTGCGCAAGCTCACTTTCGTTTCTCACCTCAACTCGAGCAGAAATGACCGCGAAGATCAGCGGTTTAACGCCTCTACATTATTTTCTCTGAATGCATGTTAAATCAAGGGCTAACGCCAATCAACCCGCACCGCCAGAGAAGACTGAAGACAACATTAAGCGCCCCATTCCAGACGAAATGCAACACCGGGGCATAGAAATTGGCGTAAACGAGTGGTTGTCCAACATTTTGTTCAAATTATAACTTCTTCAATTTTAATTTTTCTACACCTTTCGCTCTCATATTTAAGCCCACAATTTCTTTAAGAGCGCGCTGTGTACTGCGAGAACGGTTGTAAAGCTTAGGGCATAGTGGAGCAAACAGTTACCCTGAGAGAAAGTTATCAATTGATATTTTAAGTCGCTGCTCCTCAAAGCAAAAATAAACTAAAGCATAACTAAAAAGATGCCTCAAATGAGGGTATATTTTTCAAAAATATTCAAGTTAAAGCCAATATGTAAGAAAATATGTCGGACTTACCAATTCTCATGCGAGTTTTCGTTTAATTTTTTTTTTGAAATTATTTCTAAAAGTATTTTATTTGCTGGAATGAAAAGAAATATATTTACAAAGTTTTGGTAAAAATAGATTATTTATTAAGTTACATTTATTAAGCCATTCAACGTACAATAATGTCATAAACCTTTTTTTATAC
>NW_017536407.1:109806-112832 GCF_001853355.1 Bactrocera latifrons | reverse complement strand
ATGTACGAAATATGGGTGAAATCGGTTCACAACCACCCCTTCTTCCAATACAACGCTATTTTGAATTCCATCTGATGCCTTCTCTGTATAATATATACATTAGGAACCAATGATGATAGCGGAATAAAACTTTACAGAAATACGGTATTTGAGCTGAAGTATATAATTATTAGGTTAGGTTAATTATAGGCAAGAATTAGTTTAAATTACTCTAACCAGCACTGTTAGTAACCATATTCTTCCATCATACTAGTGTTTAAATAGAGATACTATTATTTTACTGTGCTTTTTCGTGATTTATTTAAAGGAAACAAGTATTCAATCAAGGCAGCAGCATTGTGTATGCATTTTATAGTAAATAATTACTTATAATTTCATTTGCCAGTGACATATTCTGCTGTGGCCTTTATAGCCCAACGATAATTACTTTGATTATGTTCCTGACAAATGCTTTTTCAGCTGTCATACTTATCAATGCGCATTTATGATTAAGCGTTTCACAGCAGCAGTCAAGTAGTCAATTAATTGATTCACTCGACAAGCATACACCTCCCCACGGAGCACAGTGCTTGAATTTACTAAACTGGCTAAAGAAATGTCATACAAGTAAAATATGCTGAGAAACTTTTCAATGTTTTTTTAACTCAACTGAGAAGATGATTACTGAAGATGCTTTTTTTATGTATACTTATATATTTTTTACTGAATAATATCAAAAATAACGTCAATATAACGATTCATATTCGCAATAAGCCCATAAATAAATATATTGAACTTAGTACTTGAGGGTTCAATATGGAAACTGCTTGCGTTGTGGTACAAATTTGGTCTGCAGGATAAAGAGCAGGAATCTCCCTCAACAAACGAACTTCTCAAATTTCAATAGATAAATACACAAGAGAGCTTGAAATCTTACAGACTTAAAAAGTAAGCCTTCTGTAAAGAGTTCGATAATTTTGTCCACTGTGTGCTTGAAAGTGGCAAAAAATTCAAAGCCATAAACAAGTCAGCGGTACGTAAATTTTCAAACAGTACACTGAATGAGACGGGTACATATTTATATTTCACTCGACATACATACATATAACTGTGCAAATGATTGCCGACATTAATTAAAAATATTTCCCAATTGACTGGTTGATTGACATAAAAAAATTATGAAGCAATCATTAAAAATTAAAAGAGTTCAATTAAAAATATTGCGATGAGTACTTCAGAATGACGGTTGCAAATCGGAAGCCCGATGAGTGGTGGGTGTGTTGTTCAATCATACTTTTCAATCATACAAGTGCAGATATTAATGGCAAGTTGTAGGATTTGCTTTTTAACGTTTCAGAAGCGATGGAAGGGAGAGAATGTAAACAAATTGGATTGTGGTGGATTCGTTCATTTAATTCGTGAAAAATTATAGATTGGTAAATGCATTTACTTATTTGTATATGCATATAATAATGCGCTCCAGTAAAATATTAAAAAAAAATAAATAAATCATCAATTATGACTGAAAATGTATTTTAGATCAAATAAAGGTTCAAAAAATATCGAAAACTTTGAAGATCGGCTGCAGCAAAGGTATAATATACTTCAGAGGTACATTTCTCATAGCATGAAGAGGTAAGAAAACGAACTTAAGCTTGCTTTTGATTGGTCAGTTTGTATGGCAATTATATGCTATAGTGGTCTGAATCGAACAATTTGTTCGGATATTGTAGTGCTGACTATGAAAATATATATGCCTAACTTCGTATAGATATCTAGTGAAATAAAAAAGTTTTCCATATAATAACTTAACTTAAATGGGTCATTTTGTATGCCAGCTATATGATATAGGGCACCGATCTGAACAATATATTCGTAGACTGTAGCGCTGCCTTCCATAATTATATTTGCTTACTTTCGAAAATATATCTTGTCACATAAACAAGTTTTCCATGCAAGAACTTGACTCAAATCGGTCATTTTGAAGCTTCTTGGGGAGAAAAGTGTTCCAAAATCAAACATTCTGAAGATTTTTGAAGAGAAAAGTAGAGCTTCTTGGGGTGAAAAGGAGGTGGGCAAAATTCGATATCTCAAAAACCTAGAAACTAAATATTATATCTATATACAAACAGACATGCTATGTACACATATTATGGCTCTATCGACTCAACTCGTAACGCTGTTCATTTATTAATAGTACATATACTTTATAGGGTCCACAACTCCACCTCTGCCTACCTAAAGACCTACCCATGTAACACATGTCATATCATAACACAACCCAACAACAACAAGTAACAAATTTGCTGCAAAAGATCCTCAAAGTAAATGCTACGTCGTAAGCACACTTGGCAAACTCGCATCAACCGCATGAAAACGAAACTTTATCAATCAAATATTAACGCTGTGTTTACCTATATACGTGTAGAGGTGTTGTATTTACTTCTTTACTATGAAACTTCGGGCAAGTTTTGTCATTTTAGTGATTGAGAAATTGTCAACTTTGCTGACACATGTCACGGCGGCGGTGTGCTCGCATTACAAAAGCTTACTTTAAACTTACATATGAACTTAGCATTTAGTTAATTTAAGTCTGCAGTTGAGGTACACACTTTGAGTACGCTAGGAAGTTGTAAGGAGCTTTTGTATTTGGTGTAATGGAGTATGGCAGCATTTGACATTTCTCTACGGTAAAAAAATGGCGGAAATGTGGGTGGTTTTAGATAGGAATAGGATGTTGGAGATGCTCACAAAACAAAAACCAACACAATATACGGGGATTTAGCTTAAATTATTTGTTTGTTTGAAAGTTTTTTTCTTTCACTAAGCCTTTTTTGTTCATTACACGAGTTCCACCAACAGGCAAAATTGGTATATTTATTTACGAAAAAGATAAATTAAGATATATACGAATTCCATACATTTCACGACCAGATACAACATTTTTTTTTTTTTTTACTTTATTTACAATCTATCTACATACATTAAGATATTCAGTAAATTAGATTTAGTAGAGAATGGCAGAGGTAGATTTGTCCTTGAGCAAA